>NW_027248476.1:0-300000 GCF_031021105.1 Erythrolamprus reginae | reverse complement strand
TCTGGAAGGACAGAAATGTTGGATTCTGGGACAGCATAATTTGGTTCACGTAGAAGCCGAGTGCTCTTCAGACATCAATAGGAAGGAATGGTCTTTATTTTCTGAAAGATGGCCTGAAGAACAAGGTCTTCAAAAAGAACTTTGAATCTTCTGATTCAAAATTGAATCCTGGACCTAAAAGAAATTTGATCCAGCTTAGATGGCGATAAGATGGCAATAAGATCGTATAACAGCTAGAGCAAATATTATGAAGATCACACAGAAAAAGAAAGCTGCTTTGATCAGAAAAACCTTTTTTTAAAGCTGTGGATATATGCCAAGTCATCAGTCCAGTTTGATGGAAGTGTGGCAAACTCTTGGGAAATGAGGAATTTGAAGAAGAGGATAAATATCCCCTAGAGAAATTCTGTGATGTGGTAGCAGCTTAAGAGAAGACAGAGGAGCTACTGTATTATAATTTCAGAGTCTGGTGTTTCCACAGCACGCATTAAAAGAGTAGTTCACCGAAGGATGAATTATTGTGATTCTTCTGTAAATATTTGGCAGTGATTACAAGAGTTTATTGTGTAATTTTACCCAAGGCAAAAAAATAAAAAAAAATCAGTGGAAGGAATGGGGAACTCTTGAATGAGTGTAAGTTTAGAGATTGAATATGTTATCACCGTGGTCTTCAGAAGTTCAAAATGTCATTTTTGTGATTACACCATATATATATAGGTCAGGAATCACATCAAGAATTATGATGCCTTAATAAATTTTAATCAGGGGCATAACTCATATGTTCTATACTGAAGACCATGATATATAATCAGGAAGTCATAACTTCATCAGTACTCCTTAGCTGAGGAAATATCTAGATAGATAGATATTTTGTTATAGAAATATATAGCTAATTTCTGATTTGAATTGAAGAAATCATTAGAAATGTTCTTCTAAGTCACCATGAGAATTGATTACAGAAATTATTAAGTTGGCTTTTCGCACTGAGCAGTATTAATCAGAGAGCAGATTTAAATGAATTTGCATATGCAGAACAGTGCAGGGTGATTTCCCCTACACTGTAAATTAGTGGTCCTAAGCTATGTGTAGTTTAACAATTCTGTTTTTAACAAAAAAATAAATAGTAAAAGTATATCATATTGCAAGTTATAAGTGCCTTTCCTGGTAATGTCATAGAAGCATTTGTAGTAATTGTTTGTAGAAATTGTTTCTGTTTATACTTTTCACAATTCCTCCTACATCAACCATACTTTAAAAAACCCCATTTTTTTTAAAAAAAAATGTCAATGTGAGTTTAATCTTTTAAACATATTACTTTTAATCAATTTTATCTGAAATAAAGTAGAAAAAGTAAAAGGTCTCTGCTGACGAGACATTGCCTTTTGTCTTAAATCTTGAATTTCACTTTGACTTCTGCTAGTTTTTATCTCTATGCCACTTGTTGAATATGAAGCAGATAATTACATATATGTACTGGCAAGCTTATAAAATAGGTTTCTGAAATTGTTTCATTCAATAATTACAATACTGAAATTACATTTCTTGAAGAACTTGTCTTTATACTACTGATTTCTATATTTTGAAATTTCTATATAAATTTCTATATAATTCAATATACCGTATTCTATACAGCCAGTTTGATGTAGTGCTTAAAAAACAAGACTAGAAACTGAGAGAAAATGAATTCAAATCCTGCCTTAGCTGTGAAATAGGCGTTGATTGCTTACCTGAACGCCTCTTCTCGTACGGTGAGTGGGTACAGCAGTCACGTGGGTTGCTCCTGTCCAATCCGTTGGAACTGAGCCTAGTATTAAAAAAGACTGCTGGATCCGCCCCTTCCCCAGAATTCGCGAATCCGTAGACTAGGCTCAGTAGTGAAGCTCTTTAATGTTCAACTCTCATGTGTTATAAGAAATTAGAATAGAAGGTAAAGAAGACCACACAAAGGGAGGGAAGTGACTGCTGTACCCACTCACCGTACGAGAAGAGGTGTTCAGGTAAGCAATCAACGCCTATTCTCCGTACTGAAGGAGTGGGTCCAGCAGTCACGTGGGACATACCCAAGAGATAGGTCCCTAGGGTGGGAGTACATTGCTATCGTGAGAGATAACGGATTGGAGTACTCTTCTGCCGAAGGCCGCGTCCGCTGATGCGTACGAATCAATCTTGTAGTGCTTTATGAAGGAATTTGGCGAGGCCCAAGTGGCTGCTTTGCAGACTTCTTCCAACGGAGCCTGAGTCGCCCAAGCGGCAGATGTGGCAGCACTTCTGGTGGAATGCGCTGTAATATTCCTTGGAATGGATAGGGAAGCTGTCTCGTAGGCCTTAGAGATGGCCCCTCTGATCCAACGACCTATTACTGTGGAAGACACTCTGGATCCCAAGGATCTGGGATGGTAGGCTATGAAGAGTGCTTCAGACCTCCGTATGGATCTTGTGCGTTGGATATAAACCTTTAGCGCTCTAGTGAGATCCAGAGTGTGCCATCTAATTGCCAGGGGATGCTCTCGTTGGAGGCAGAAGGAAGGTAAGACGATATCCTGAGATCTGTGGAACATGGAACTGACCTTAGTTAGAAAGGTGGGGTCCAGTCGCAGAACCACCTTGTCCTGGTGAAACTGACAGAGGTCCTGCCTGATAGAAAGGGCTGCCAACTCAGATATGCGTCGGGCGGAAGTAATCGCCACCAGGAATGCTACCTTGAAGGATAGGTACCTGAGGGACGCAGAGTTCAGGGGTTCGTAAGGTGCCTGAGTAAGAGAGTGGAGAACCCATGGCAAGTCCCAGGTAGGATATCTGTGGATTTTAGAAGGCCTGAGATTGGCCACCCCTCTTAGAAATTCTTGGATTTCTGGAAAGGAGCGTAGGGGCTGCCTGCGAGGCCCCGCCAAGATGGAAGAAATGGCGGCCAGGTGACGGCGGATGGTGCTGGTAGAGAGACCTTGGTGGAAACCCTTCATAAGGAAGGCGATTATCCTGTTGATGGGAAGACACAGGGGGGATAAGCCCTCCTGCGAGCACCACTGATGGAATTTGGACCAAGTATGGTCGTAGATCCGGTTGGTAGACCCTCTTCTAGACTTCAGGATGATTTCCACTATGTCCGGGTCATACCCTCGCAGGTCTAAGTCCCTCCGGATAACAGCCAGGCGGTGAGGTGGAACCACTCTGGATCCGGATGGAAGGAGGCCCCCTGCCGCAACATATCCTCCGAAACGGGGAGTCGCCAGGGGTCCTGGACGGACAGTTGTTGGAGGTCCGCGAACCAGGGCCTGCGAGGCCAGTGAGGGGCAATCAGAATTACTCGTGCCTTCTCCAGGAGGATTTTGTTGATCACATCTGGCAGAATTGGAATTGGAGGGAAGGCATACAATAGGCCCGGAGGCCAAGGACTCCTGAGGGCATTGATTGCCTCCGCTCCCGGAGACGGGAACCTGGAGATGAAGCGAGGGAGCTGGGCATTGTCTTTGGTCGCAAATAGATCCAACACTGGATGGCCGAACCTGAGGCAGATTTGGTGGAACAGTGACTGATGGAGATTCCACTCGCCTGGATCTATGGTCGCTCGCGAGAGCCAGTCCGCTTGGACGTTGAGGCTCCCCGAGATGTGATCGGCTAGAAGCGATTGGAGATTCTTCTCTGCCCAAAGGCCTAACTTCAGGGCCTCCCTCATGAGGGCCTTGGATCTTGTGCCTCCCTGTCTGCAAATATGGCTTTTGGTGGCTATATTGTCGGTGAGAATCAGCACATGTTGGTTGGAGATGTGAGGTTGGAATTGTTTTAGAGCTAGAGACACGGCTCTTAACTCTAGCCAATTGATGGGCCTGGAAGCCTCCTCCGGTGACCATGTGCCCTGAGCTAAAAGACCTTGGGCGTGGCTCCCCAGCCCGAGGGGCTGGCATCTGTGGTGACTACAAACTGGTCGGGACACCGGAAGGGGGATCCCTTGTCTAGGGCTGGAGAAGTCCACCACTTGAGGGATCTGCGAAACCGTCAGTGGGATGGTGATGCGTCGATTCGAGTTGCTGTGGCCTGATCTCTGGAATGGTAATAGAAGCCACTGTAGTTCCCTGGCGTGAAGGCGGGCCCAGGGGACAATACAATACATGACACCATTTTACCCAAAAGGGAGGATAGGGTGGCAATGGAGGCAGATTGCTGGGGCAGGATGCGAGCAATGAGATCCAAAATGCTGCGTTTTCTCTCAGTGGAGAGAAAAACCTGGGATATTTCGGAATTAATGATAGTCCCCAGATGCAGGATGGAAGTGGATGGATCAAGGTGGCTCTTTTTAAGGTTTATGGAGAAACCATGGTTCTGTAGAACCGACAGGGTAGAAGAGAGGTCTGCAGCTACACCAGTTCTGGAATTACCATGAATTAAAATGTCATCTAAATAACATAAAATATGAATGGGAAAGGCCCGGATATGAGCGCCAAGGATCCCAAAAGTTTAGTGAAAACTCTGGGAGCTGAGGAGAGCCCAATGGCATAGCCCTATACTGAAAATGCCTGCCTTGAAAGGCAAAGCGCAGAAATTTCCTATGGACCTTGGCAATGGGGATATGGAGGTAGGCCTCCGGGAGATCCAGAGACACCATAAAGTCTCCCCGATGAAGAGCTGCTAAAATGGAAGATAAGGAATGCATTTTGAATTTTCTATATTTTATGAACCGGTTCAATTTAGGTCCAAGATGGCTCTCCAGCCTCCAGAGGTCTTAGGGACCATGAAGAGGATGGAATAGAAGCCTAAACCTCTCTGGAGAGAGGGGACCGGTTGAATAGCTCTAATAGTCAACAAATGAGAAATAGCCTCCTCCATTCGAATACGAGATGGAGGGGAACTGGGAGAGGGACAAGAAATAAAACGGTTAGGGGGGGGGAGAAATGAACTCTAACCTTAGGCCTCCCTTCCACTGTGTCAATGACCCAGGGGTCCTAACAAGAGCGGTGCCAGGCGGAAGAGAACCAGGCTAGGCGACCGCCTATAGGAAGGTGGGAAAACTTACCATCTGGCTCTTTTGGAAGTCCTGGTAGCAGAGGATCCTCTCTGATAACGGGAACCTCTGCCCCTGGTGGTTCTAGATTGGGAGCGAAAGCGCGGGGAATACTGACCTGGACTCTTTTGAAATGCGAAGCCCTGATCCTGCTGACGCCCCGTGCGTCGAAAGGGCTGCGGTTTAGGGGCCTTCTTGGTGGTAGGTCCCAAGACCTTTTTCTTGTCTGCAGTCTCTGTAAGGAGAGGGTCCAGAAGGTCTCCGAAGAGGAGGTTGCGTTTCAGCGGACCCATGGCTAACTGCCACTTCTGTCTTACCCCCGCCTGCCAAGGGCGGAGCCATAGAAGCCTTCTGGCCATTGTGGAGGCTGCTACTGACCTGGCTGCAAATCTGGAAGATTGGAGAGTAGCGTCTGCTACATATTGGGCAGCTGCGAAGATTTTGTTGAAATCCTGTTGGCCCCGTAAGTCATCTGGAGGCAGGTGTAGTTGGAGCTGAGGAAGCCACAAGAGCATAGCTCTGGAAAAGAAGGATGCCGCTGCAGCACTCTTAATGGCCCATGAGTCTGCAAGGAGGCTTCTTTTGAGCATTTGTTCAAGTCGTTTGTCCTCTGGCCGGAGAACCTCCTCTGCCTCGCCAGGCATGGCGGCAGTCGAGTGGAGCGTCTTCACTGGTTCATCTGGCCTGGGACATGTTAGGAGTTCCTCATAGGAGGGGGAGAGCTTGTAGAGCTTCTTGTCCTTGGGAGTGGGAGTGAAGCCTGCGGTTGGATGGTCCCACTGTTTAAGCAAGGCATCCTTAAACAACTTGGGCATAGGGATTACCTCATTGTCTTCCTGTTCTTCCATGAAGTAAGGAAGATTTTCCTCTGGAGGGTCTGTGGAAGGAGTAGCCTGCTTCTCTTGCCCGGCTAGCCCCGTAGATACTCTAGCTTTAAGCAGGAGAGATTTGAAAAGCTGCGAAGGGAAGATAGCAGCTGGGGCTGGAATCTTAATCTGAGATTCCTCGTCTTCCGAAAGACGCTGAAAGGGGTCATCATCCTCTTCTGCATCCACGTCCTCATCCTCTTCCTGAGAGGAGTCCGGTGGTAAGGAAGAAATATCAGCCGGAAAAGCCGGAGGATCCCTGAGGCCCTGAGCAGGTTCTGGCTGGGGGGAATCCTCGGTAATATCTGGCTCCTCTGGACCTAAACCCCATAGGTTAGGTTGGGGTGGATTTAGGTTTGGCTCATCCAGGGATAGCACAGGCACCCCAGAGGGAGGCAGGTTAGAGGCCTCCGGAGGGGTAGGGTTGATATGCACTTGGGCCTGCACCTTAAAACGTTTGGCTGATTTATCATGTATTTTTTGTAGGGCTAGGTCCCTTCTCTTCTCAGCCCTAGTGGGCTTGGCTAAGGAATGGGAGCCTGAGGAAGAGGAGGAAGAGGCCTGGGGAACCTCAGAAGAATTACCAGTAGGCCTAACCTCTTTGGGACCTTTGGTAGTGCCTCTCTTGGGAAGGGAAGCCATAGTCTGAGCAAATTACAGAAGACGAGGCTTGAGCCAAGAAAATAGGGGGGAGAAGAATTATTTTTGTGGAATTCCCAAGAGGATAAGTGACCCTGCTCCTAGGCCCAGGAGCTGCTGCGCCTTAAGGGGCAATCCGGACGATACCAAGAGTTCTTGTCCCTAAGTGCAGCGTGGCAGGCCTCGCTAACTTAACTTTAAGAAAAACCAAGGCACACTGGTTGGAGGCCACTTCTGTGGAGAATAGGCCCGAGGGAACTCAAAGCGACGACTCCAGGGTCAGGTGGCGGGCTGGAGGCACTAATGGCCGACCTCTTAGGGCAAAACCGAAAGTGCAACTTACTGGGCGTCAGAGCCTTGGCGCCAAATAAACGCTCCGTTAATTGCAATAGGAGAAACTAAGCCCGGGAGACAAATCAAGTCCCACACCGCGGGAGGTAATTAGCCCTTAATTATAGTCAAATAAATCAAGCTTGCCCCCGGCAGGACCTCCAAGGCCGAAAATACCAGACCAGCCGCGGCTACAGCACGGAGGGAAAAACCGCGAATGGCTGAGCCGCTAACTTCTCCCCCAACTCAAAGCCCTGTAGGGCTGAGTAAAATCCACTGCCGGCAAGCTAAATAATGGAAAATTCTTACTTGCTATAGAAGAGAGATCGAAGGGAAGGTGTTTTATCGAGAGGAACGAGCATTCACACACATCCGAGGATGCGAACTGAGCGAATTCTGGGGAAGGGGCGGATCCAGCAGTCTTTTTTAATACTAGGCTCAGTTCCAACGGATTGGACAGGAGCAACCCACGTGACTGCTGGACCCACTCCTTCAGTACGGAGAAGTCAGCTGAGTGATCTTGGGTCAGCCACTCAGTCTCAGCCTAATCCACTTGACAGAGTAGTTTTTCCAGGGAAAATAGGACAAGGAAGGAGTATTAGCAGGGGCGGGCCACTGCCCAGATGTGGGGGAACGCAGTGGGGTAGCAAAAAATGGAGCTCTACCCCAGAGCATCCAATTTGCACTGAAAGATGTTGAAAGCAAATGCAGGACGTCCTGCATAAGACATGCCCATAGTGTGGTAGTAAAGATTTTGGTAGCCCTTTACTGAGTATTAGGTATGTTTGTTGCCTTCAGTAATTTGTAAAAACAACAAAGGAAGGTTACAAATAAATAAGCACAAATATTATAGTATCTAATTTCAGATCTGCTTCAATGTGTCAAATAATTGTGCTTATACTGATCAATGACAACATTTAAAATTAATACTGTGGGTCAGTGTTCCCTGTAATTTTTTTGGGGGGTGGGCAGAAAAGTATAGTGTCTGAGCAGCAGTCCCTTCGGGACTGGGCGGCACAGAAATAATAAATAAATAAATAAACAAATAAACAAAGAAATAAATAAAAAACCCACCCTGTTTTGCCTCAGAGAATTTCAAAATAAAATACTGTACTGTGTGTCTATAACAGTGAGCTCATAATAGGGCAACTCTATCAATATCAAAATGCCACTTAAATAGTTGAGCTAGTTTCAAACTAGATTTTGATTTTCTTTCTCTCTTCCTTACTCCCATTCTTTTTCTTTCTCTTTTTCTTCCTCTCTTTTTTCTATCTGTTTCTCTCTCTTCCTCTCTTCCTCTCTCTCTCCTTCCCTCTCACTCTTTCCCTCTCAGCTTCTGGGCAGGTTTGGAAAACTCTGAGTTGATGATTATTTTTAAGTGAGCGATGGCTCACTGCTCAGCTTAGAGGGAACTATGCTGTGGGTCAAAAATGCCATTTACAACATGGAAATATGGAGTTAGCAACTGGAATTTGGTTTGTGTGCCTGAATCAAGAGGAGGATTTAAAAGGGAAAAAAGCACAAATGTTGCTATGCAGTTGAAGTCCATTCCTTTTAAATCCAAAATGCATGTAAAATGGAGCAAGGCTTTGATTTTATGGCATGACAGCCATCTTGACTTTTATACCATATATACATACACATACAAACAACACACATGCATATATACATAAACACATATAAACACATATAAACACACATGCACACACTCTTTCCCATCTGGGCTAACATGGCTGCTAGCTCTCTGTCTGTAGGCAAAGGGAAATAATCTTTATCTAGGAAGAACTGAAAATTATTTCTCCTACATTTGAGCAGTTTTTGACCTGTGAATTAGGGGTGATAACAAGTATTAGTTCTCTTCCTATCATATTCTTCCCTGCCATGTCTATATACCTTCTGGTTGAGATTCCCTTACTTGGGATCCCCCCCCCAATTTTGTTAAGTCATTTTAGTGCGAAACATGTCTGACACGCCAATATGCCAGAGTCAGAGAATTGAACAATAGACAATTACATCATCTGAGGTTATTGTGAATAGAAACCAGTCACAATGTAAAAGTAATCAGTGGTCAGTACATTTGGGAAGTGAGGTAGTGTTTGTAGTTATATTTTCTAGATTTGCAGGTGTTTCAGAAAATAAATCTGTTGCAGGTTATTCTAAGGTCAATTAGATGATGGGTTGAAAGTTACTATATTGTCTCAATAATTCTTGCACGAACCCACCTAATGTTGAGAAGAGTGTTTTGTTCATAAACTAACATATTTTTACAGCAGTTTTCATTGCTGGAAATATTTTGCAGCAAAACATTTAAACAGGATTAATTAATTTTCATAAATTAAATAGGATAATTGGATAATAGGATAAATACTGATTTTGGCCACAACTATAACTGAATGAGTTCACATAGTATGTTTCTACTGGGTTGTCTGTTTAGACAAATTCCCATCAGAAAATTCAGAAATAAAAATAAATTTATCCTTAAATCAGCCTTTAGGAATGATAAAAATCAATGTTTTAAAAGTTGTTTTATTATTAGTACTATATTTTCAGGGCAGAATGATCCTTTTTAAAAAAAGAAAGCCAATGGCCTCACAAACTATTTTAAGAATCTCCAAGCATAGTAAGTTACTGTGTACTATGTACCATGTTGGCATTAATACTGGAAAACTCCAAGTAGGGAAATGTTCAGATTAATAGGTACTTTGTTCAGATGTGATGTTTACTTCACTACATTGAAAATATCTATACTAAGCAGTAGGGCTTTTTTTTATACTTCATACTAAAAAGTCTAAAGGAGGAAAAATGTTTAGGCTAAGTCAGTTGATCTACAATTGGCTCATAATTTCAGCACATTGTGGTAGCATCTTTTCAGCAATTTTTAAATCTTCTACAGCAGATTAAAGACAGATAAATTAAAGTATTTATTACTTTTGCTTCTCGTTATTATTCAGAATATGTAAATTTTTTAAAAACCCAAAAATATAACAATATCTTTTTTTTATATTATTTTATTATATACAACAATTCTATGTCTGGTGGTGTGCATTTCCAAATTGCTGGGAATGCCACAATGATACAATCGTTATGAAAACAGCAGTTAGTTTCATAATGGAAAAACAGCTTTCTGTACTTGAGATGAAGTACAGAAACCAAGACAAATCTGAAGTCACTCAGTTCTTTGAGCCATCAGTTTAGCTTACTTTTTCTCCATATAAAGTAAATGATTTAATTTTGAGTCCTTGTCAGATGAAAGCACAGTAACATCTTGTCAATATAGTCGTGCTTGAGGTTAAACCTCTATTATGTAATTCTAGTATATTGACTATATTGCACTATTCTCCCCCCCCCCCCCCCCCGTTATTTCTAACTTAGTGCCATTAGTTTTAGAAGATTTTATTGTTAAATGAGATAGGGAACTTGTTGTCCTTAAGATATTTTGCTCTTCAGCTAGTATAGATACTGGTAAGGAATCCTGGGAGATGTACAGTAATTCAAAATATTTGGAGATACCAAGCAACCTAGCCCTGCTCTATTCTGAATTCAAAATGTAGAATTACAGATTTTTAAAATGCTGTAAATGCAATGTAGTTTTCAAACATTCATCATCATATTTAACAAGGATGTTTCATACATAAATAACTTCCTAGCCAAAAAATGTATTTGCATTGTCTAAAGGAAAAAAACCCAAAATAAACTGTTCTAATTTGATTTGTTTTAGACAACAAAATATTGTAAAGATCTTCCTGATTCCATTTAAATATCATAATTTTCTATAAGATATCCTTAAATTTTTGTGACTTGCTGATGTTATGATACTGAGAATTCAGTAGCAATTTATTAGGCCTAATCCCTGATGTAATTCAACTTAATAATATACCTATCAAACCAATATCCATAAAAATGAAGCATGGGTTTTCAATTAGTATTTGCTAAAAGACATGCTTTCATCATTTTTTTTTCTGAAACATATACTTGTTTCCATGAAAGTATGCTAGATTCTCAATAATCATGGTTAACTTTGCAATAACTATGTACAAGTATTGCATGCTTTGTGAACTTTCCTTCCTGGAAGATATTATGAATACTATTCATTAACTAAATTCAGACTTTGGCCACAACCATAATATCTTAAAACCTTACAAATACACGCCCTGTTCTGTAAATGAAGAAAGCTGATTTGTTTCTGTTTACATTGCAACAAATACATTCTTTTCCACTGCAGTACCCATCAGAAATACATTTCACTACTAATATAAAAAAATAGTTTTGGAAAATATCTATGCGATCAAACAGTAGAATACATTTCATGCTGTCATATAGAAATTATTCATATCAAATCTAGGCTCAGGAGATAAATGTAAGGTATAATCAATAAGTAATGTTAGAACTCCTTCAAGTATACTTGAAGTCCATCACATTTTTTATGCCCTAGCTGAACTGTGATTTGTAAGTTTTTCTAACATTGAGCTGGAATTCTCCTTTCTCTTAACTCATGCATTACTCGATCCTGTATTTTTCAAGAAAAGATAACAGGCTATGAATCTCCTTTCATGTAACACTCTTCTAGTTATTTGAAGACTACTATCATATTGTCTTCTTTTCTTCAGGTTAAACATACCCAGAGATCCTATAATCTTTCTTCAAATGAAAGACAAGTCCTCTGCTTATCCTCATTGTCCTTCTCTCAACTTCTTCCAATTTTTCTGAATTTTTATTAAAGTACGGTGCTTAGAACTGGACAGAGAATTCAAGGTGGAGTTTGTTAAAAAAAGAGAATGGAATGAACACTTTCGGTGGTTTAAAAATTATACCTGTGTGGATGTAAACTAAAATTACACTTGTGCTTTTTGTAGCCACAGCACACATACTCTGTTTGATATTACATTACTAAGCCTACTATTCCATATCCTATACCCGTCCATGTCTTTTTCATGTCTTAAGTGAACAACTGTTTATGTATCCCTGTTACTATTAGTTTTAGCTTTTTCTCCAATCTATCCAGTTTTGGGAATGTTATTTCTGTCTTTGCAAATTTAATAAATTTGCAAATCTAATAAACATTCTTTCCCTCTTTTCATCCAAACAATAATTAAAATATTGAAAAGCAGATGAACTGATCGTCAGATCCTCCAATTACTGTACTACCTTTCTCCAGTTGGATTAAAAATTTCATTATCAGAACTCTACACAATTTTAAGGCAATTGTGTACCCAATTAAGACAATTGCGTAAAATTGTAATTACTTAGCACATGTAAATGTATTTTACACATGAATACTTTTCCATAATGTCAGAAAAAGTACATTATTAAATCTATATGGATATGTAAAAGTGGGACTGGCATCTGTCTTCTAAGGATAATTGTTATTCTAAATTCTGCCCCGACTCTTTGATACAACCATGCATCAAAGGCAAACATAAATTAAGAATTAAGAATTTAAAAAATTAAGAATCAAAGCAAGGATCATTTTCAAAACAAATTCTAGGTTTCAAATAGGGTTTTTTTTCATATAAGAGTCCTGTCAAATACTTTGGGATGTTTGTCTGCATCCCAAACAAAGTCATGACTAACCAATTATGCAACTCATAGGAAAAATATATCTAGGCTTTGAGAGATAAATGCAGATCTTTCCTTCCATTAGCCCAACCATGTAAAGCCTAGGTAAATTGTCACAGTTATATACATATTTTTTTCACTTCAGTAAAATCTATTTTAAAACCCATGTCAAGTCAAAACTTGATTTATTTTATATATTAAAATCAGAACGGGTCCAAAGACGGGCTACAAGAATGGTGGAAGGTCTTAAGCATAAAACATATCAGGAAAGACTTAATGAACTCAATCTGTATAGTCTGGAGGACAGAAGGAAAAGGGGGGACATGATCAAAACATTTAAATATGTTAAAGGGTTAAATAAGGTTCAGGAGGGAAGTGTTTTTAATAGGAAAGTGAACACAAGAACAAGGGGACACAATCTGAAGTTAGTTGGGGGAAAGATCAAAAGCAACGTGAGAAAATATTATTTCACTGAAAGAGTAGTAGATCCTTGGAACAAACTTCCAGCAGACATGGTTGGTAAATCCACAGTAACTGAATTTAAACATGCCTGGGATAAACATACATCCATTGTAAGATAAAATACAGGAAATAGTATAAGGGCAGACTAGATGGACCATGAGGTCTTTTTCTGCCGTCAGTCTTCTATGTTTCTATATTTCTCCTTTTTTTCTGCATAATGCTGCAATAATAGCAATGTTGATATTTGTGTCGTATGTATGTATGTATCAGGGGTGGGTTCCTCCCAGTTCAGACCAGCTCAACCAAACTGTTAGCAGCCTACTGGTTAGTCAGTGCCAATCTGTGGCCACCGCCATCATTTTTTAAAAAATTGATTTATTTGTTTCCTTCTGAGCATGCATAGAAGCTGAGTTCCAGTACTGTGCATGCGGCCTCCTTTTTTTTTTCCAGTTGCCATCTTTTTTGCTTTTGGATTTTTTTAACTGGGCATGTGCTGGGCATGTTACTGAGCAAAGCGTATGCCCACACAATCCAGGAGGGAGTGAACCAGCAGTAAAGTAAGTTGGAACCCACCTGTTGGATTTCTGTTATTCTTCACTTCATACAGCAGAGATTCCTCATAGCAGAACCATGCTTCAATATATATTAGAGCAGTGTTTTTCAACCAGTGTGCCGTGAGACATGGTCAGGTGTGCCGTGGGGAAATTAAATATGGGTCCCCAACAGTGTTCCCTCTAATTTTTTTGGGGGGTGGGCGGAAAAGTATAGTGTCTGAGCGGCAGTCCCTTCAGGACTGGGTGGCACTCTTTCCCTCTCACTCTCTCCCTCTCAGCCTCTGGGCAGGTTTGAAAAACTCTGAGTTGATGATGATTTTTAAGTGAGCAATTGCTCACTGCTCAGCTTAGAGGGAACTATGGTCCCCAAACTACCATTCCTGCCAGGATATCCCTTTTGTGTTCATTGAAACAGGCCCAAGTTTCACACTAAGTGAATATAAATACATTTAGAAACGATATTATTAACTATATGTATAATATGTACTGCGTTAGAGTGTCATTTTGTGTAATTTTAGTTGGTGGTGTGCCCCAGGATTTTGTAAATGTAAAAAATGTGCCGCGGCTCAAAAAAGGTCGAAAATCACTGTATTAGAGTACACAATGTATATTGGAGTACACAATACAATGACTCCAATATAAAACTTATGTTTTTATTTCTTCTTTTCTCATTGAACTGGTTTCATATTTACGCAAATAAACAACTCGACAGTATGACTATATTTCTCTATACATTTGCTCTCTATGATGCAGATTCATCAACAGTCAGCATATGAATATCTAAGAATTCTATCTTCCAACTGCCAAAAACTGATTTACATACCAATATGCAAATTAGCTCTCTCTCAACATTCCATCCACTTTTTCCATGCTATATGCTAACGCCAGTCCTGGTGAATGGCGGATAACACATGGAAAGAAGTGCAACATGCTCTTTTTAATATTTCTTTTTGCAAGTATTCAATTTTGTTAATAATTTGTATGTTGAAAACACTGTCTTTAACTTTATTCTATTGTTAGGGTTATGTTCATAGTTATCATAACTTTTATGATTGTTAATTGCTTCGAAAACACATTGGTTTAATTCCTTTATATGTTTAGCTACTTTAAGTATGAATCAATATTTAGCACTCCATAATAAACATGATTACAACCAAAAAGACAACTTCTTCTTTAACCTAACTGAAAATTAAAACACAGTAGCAAAACATAATTACATGAACAAAGATAAATATAAATTCAAATGAATCATAACAGCACTGCTAATTCAAGCAACAAAAAATTGTAATTTGGAAATAATTACATACATACAGCTCTAAAATTCTGCTGGTTTTTTTTTAGTACATCTTAAATACTGTGAGAGATCAGAGAAAGTGATCTTCAAAGAGTTTAATGCCAGCTTTTACCACAAAAAAAATTCTCAAGTTACTTATTACTGTAAAGGCAAAGGGGAAAAAAAGATTTACCATTTATTCCGTAGTAGAATTCTTCTTTCTTAGCCATTTTCTGATTCCTCACTTTAGCCACTACAAGACCTTTGCCAGGAAGAACAGTTTGTACAGTGAGCTTGTGTCCACAAAGTACTATTTGACTAGGTTTAAAAATAAAGCTTAGCTGGAGTGACACACCAAGCCTTCCAATCAGGACACAAGTGAAAATGGGGGAAGGACTTCTGCTTTCTGTAAAGTTATTTCATCTCATGCCAAAATAAGGCTACTATTCTAAAAGTAGGAATTCTATGCTATTTTCATTAAAGTTCTTTCCCCGCCCCAAACAATATAAATAGGGGCTCAACTTGAAACCACCACAGCCAGTTTAGTACTCAATATAGTGTCTCTATCATTACAAATCATTTTGAAATTCACCAACTGTTGTGTCAACTCTGCCCACAATTACACTACCGTATGTTGATTATTTGGTGCAGTTGTAATGGAAGGCTTTTCATGCATTTGTTGCATTCACATATAAAAAACATTCCAAACATTTTGCTTAAGAGTATTTTAAAATACTGAAAAGTTATTTTAATATATTAATAATTGCAACAGAATTTCATTTTCTATTTGCTAAGAAGCTTTTTTTTAATGCAAAGTGCATGATGGTTATAATCCATATGTTATGTTGAATGGCAATTTACATCAACATAAAAATTTCATTCATTTCAGGGATATCATAGGATGCTAAAACTAAACTACCAACAGCACAGCAGGTACAATATAATAAATACATTATATTAAAACCTTTAAATTAATTTTACAATGATGGAAAATTGAAAAATGGGTTTCTCAATCCACATGGCTAAACTCTTTGCAGATAATTTTCCTCTCCGCAGGCACTTTCGTCTTTATATCAACAGTAATTTCAATGTTTTGACAAGCAGGTTATAAATCAAAACCAATGTGCCATTCAAGTATATTTCATTAAAAAGCTGATCTTTAGTCAGGGCCCAAAAAAATGGAGAAGGTTGACTAGAAGACAAAAGAGAGGGCAGATCAGGCTACAATACCAAGAAAACCATGGCGGCAGGCAACATACTTAACAATATTTATAGGGATTTACGGTAATTTCTTGCAGATTATGCATCTGCTGCAGGCTTGTAAATTTTGCTGAAGCAAATAAAAGGCCCATATTTGAAGATAAAATATTTTGAATAATTATCTGCTTCCCCTAGAATATCAGTGGTTTTTTTCCTATGCTGAATCAAAAACTATGAACCCCAAAATGTATTAAATAGAGAAGATGGCAAATACTAAAAGCTTCGGATTATTTATATACACACATGCATATAAAATTGTTTTCAAATGGTTTTCATTTCTCTTTACAATAAAATGAACAAATTACAAGCCTGATTTTAGAATGTGTAATCTCGGTTTTCAATTACTATATACTGTATAACCACCCCATATGTCAATGCTACTATAGAAATCTTAGACTAAAGATACAGGTAAGCACATTGGTTCAAGTATAAACCACTAGTCTACTGTAAAAAGGAGACAATAAAGAAAGAATTCAATGTATCAGATATTTCCCCTCTAAATGTTGTGTCATCATGTAACTATATTGTAATCACTCTCTGGCATAATCTACTCAAAATAAATAATGCCTGGAGGGATATTATCCAAGTTTAATAAATTCCATTTGAGAATAAAATTCTCTTGGTGAGATTCCAAATGATGCCATCTGTTGCCCTCGAGGACAGACTGTCTAAGATCCCATAATTATTGTGTTATTCTGGGAGAAGCTAAATAGATTTATGTGGCCACATATTGATAGAGAAAATGGAGTATAAGGACCACCTGGGCTTTTAAGAAAATGTAATCACACACACACACACACACACCAAAAAATGCTTTTAAAATAATTTTAAATATAGGTTTGCTACCAATTTATTGACGTTGTAAAATTCACATGATATGAATTGTAATGCAAATTGTCCTCATTTGTTTTTCCACTTAAATCGGTGATGTTTCCCTACATGATATCCTATCTACCTTCTCTGCCAGCTTCCTCAACTTTCAGTCACCATTTCTGAGGGCAAATCATTTCTTTTGTTTGGGACATTGCCACTCCACCCTTCAAACCTTCTGTTCTGTTTCCCCAGGGTATGAATAAAGTCTTATCTACACAGTAACAGTGAACCAACAGAAAGAGAAAGAATTACAAACAGATTGTATTAAGTGTGCTACTCTTTCCAGTATTTTTACCGTTTTGTTTCATTGTAGCAATTCTGGATAAATTGTAAAGGCTAATAATTGCATCAATACAATGAAACCAAAGATTTATTGGAGAATGCTTAGTTTTAGTTTAGTTTTATAAGTTTCCATTAAGTCCCAGAAAAAAATCAAAGATAATATTTGGCGCCTTTTATTATTTTGGCCAGTTGAAAAATTGGTATATTTCAGGGCTTCATAGTGAACTTTTCCCAACATTTATCTCTATCTGGCCTCTCCAGATGTATGTTGGTCTCACATCTGAAATAATGGTAATAGCTCTTTTCTGTAGCTCAAGGTAAAAGTCTCCCACTATTTTGACACATGATAACAGGTTTGTTAACAATTTATATATCACACCCAGTGATATATAAATTGCTCACTTTAAAGTCTTATGTGAAACTCGGTCAGAGGAACCTGGTCTCACACCAGTTTCACAATCTGAACTGAAAAGGCTTAACAACTTCAAGCCAAATATGGCTCCTAGTTGTGACCATAGTTTCTTTAAAATGTAAAAATCTCATTAACTGCCAGGCCCCTCTTGACCTCAATTTTCTCACACATGGATCAATCTGAAAACAGATTAAATGGTGGCCATTATTGCTCTTATTATCAAGAAAGGAGATGGGACATAGGAGCTTGACAAGAATTTTAAGAAAGTTTTCTGAAAGCCATTTGAATTGGAAGTTATTAGGCTCCGTGAACAAGTGGAAATCCAACTTACAAAGAATTTAATTTGCATGGGGTTTGTTTTGTGTACTCTGTCAGAAAAATGTACCTGTATAGCTAAAATCGCAAGTGATATTGTAAATGGTAAAGTGTGTTCCTAGAGAAATATATATAACTATACAAAGCTATTAAAATGTGTAGTTGTTGAGCTTGTGTCAGATAACTAAAATTCAATATTAGTTAAAGCTGGGGGAATAGCTCTACACTATAGAGTGAGGCAAAGAATCAAACACCAAAATTATCAATACAACCATTATCTGTAATAAACTCTTGACCATTTATGAATCTGATAAAAGGATTTTCCATATATACTTAAAAATAGTAAAGCAACTCATTTGATTGTTTATTAGACATACTGTACGTCAAAAGGTCTATTCTCAGAGCAAAATATACTGTTATCTATTGGAAGCAGTGATGGGCTCCTACATGTATGCAGAGCCACTATAAAAAATTTGGTCAGATATGCAGAACTGGTAGAAAAAAATTGATTTTTTTTTTCTTTTTTCCCTTCTGGGCTTTGGGTATGTTTTTCCTATCATAATAAATGAGATTGAATGTGTATAATTTTAGAAGAGCTGTGTGTGCATGTGTGTATATAGACTTTATATAATAGATAATGTATATTTTTGTGTGCCTGTGTGTAATAAGTATGTACACATATGGCATATATACATAAAATTAAATAGTATATTTTGGATGTTCAGTAATAGTAAGAGAAATTGTATCTCTTTGAGACGAGGAGATGCCAGGCACCCTAAACCTAACCCAAAGCCTTAACATGAGTGACGTCAAGTTCGCCACCTTTAAGCCAGTCACATGACCCTTAAGCCACCCCCTGGTCACATGATCATCAAGCCACTCCCGCCTGGTCACATGGCCAGCAAGCTACACCCACAAAATAAGCCACGCCCACAGTGTGGTAGTAAATTTTTTGCAGTCTTTCACTGGTTAGAAAGTCTTCAGTTTGCTATATTGTTAGATAAATTATATAATATATTGCAAACAAAAGATGGATAAAGCTGAAGGTAGGGAAGAATTAAAAAAACATAATAAGCTTGTGTTACTTAACCATGTTTTGTTGAATAGACTAAAATTAACCTGGTTCACAAAACACAATAAATACAGTATACAGTAATGTGATGTGATTAAAAAAGGATGAACCCCGTGGATCTTATGCATGTGTGTGTGGTATGTGTGTAAAACATGTTGGCTGTCATTTAATTAAAACAATAAGATTTGTGGTACAAAATTTATCAGAACCAAGCAATGTTTACAAATAACACTGTTGTCTAAGCCCACAACAGTAAATGGTTCAAAATAAATCATTGGAATAGCATAGAACCTTGGAACATCTGTGTGGCCACAACTCCAATTCAAATAGGAGCTATGAGTCCATGAAGACCCCCAAACTATACTTTATCCAAAGGGGTAAATATAAATACAGTACCTTCCTAATCAGGGATCGGAAGTACAAAATATTACATTACTAAATCTTTCCAGGATTAAGCCTGATTCTGTTCCTTCCCATCCATGGCCTTATAACTTCCAGACTATTAAGCCACAAAGCAGATATACTGTGTAATTGTCTTGTAAAAGTTATTTCCTCACTGCAAGATAAGACCATAAAAGCTTAGATTCTCTTACATTTTAGTCATCTTTTGTTTGACTTAAATAAAGATTTTCTTACACACCTTTTAGTGATCTCTCTAACTCAACATCATGAAAGGTATCATAAAACACAAACAGTCTATATTTTAGAAGAGGTGGTAGATAGTTTTTCATATTTTTTAAATCTTTTTAATCTTTCATTTTTAAAAAATTTCAGATGTAATTTTCTATAACTCTTTAAGTATTACTATTTCTCTTTGCACTTTCATTCAACTAAAAGTAGCACTGCCTTCAAAGGTAATTGTAGCCAAAATAGAGGCTCAACTGATTAAAAAAATCCATTGTACGCTGCATGCTTTGTTTCTGCTTCATTCCCCAAATACTATATACAAAAGGGAAACACTGTAATGTTAATGAACGCTACAAACCTTTAATATTGTTGTTCTTAGTTACAAAGACATGTCCGACCCCATGGACAACGTTCCTCCAGGCCTTCCCCTCCTCTACCATCCTCTGGAATCCACCCAAGTTCACAGCTTCAGTGACTCCATCCAGCCACCTCGTTTTCTGTCGTCTCCTTTTGCCTTCAATCTTTCTCAGCATTAAGCTCTTCACCAGTGAGTCCTTCCTTCTCATTAAGTAATCAAAATATTTGAGTTTCATCTTCAGGATATGGCCTTCTAAAGAGCAGTCAGGGTTGATCTCCTCTAGGACCAGAGGTGGGTTCCTACCAGTTCTAACTGGTTCTTTAAAATCATTAGTAAATCAATGATGACATTTTGGATTTTGCTTCTACTTGCCAGAGCAAACCGGCAGCAAAAGGATCCACAAACCATCCCTGTCTAGGACTGACCAGTTTGATTGTCTTGCAGTCCAAGGGATTTGCAGTGTCTTCTCCAGCACCGTAGTTCAAAGGCCTCAATTCTTTGGCGCTCAGCCTTTCTTATGGTCTTTCTCAACGATATATTGCAACTTGACTATATGCACTTTTGTTGGCAGAGTGATATATCTGTTTTTAGTATGCTGTCTAGATTTGCCATAGCTTTCCCAGGAGCAAGTGTCTTTTAATTTCTTGGCTGCAATCCACATCTGCAATGATCTTGTAGCCCAGGAAAATAAAAGCTGTCACTACCTCCATTTCTTCCCCATCTATTTACCAGGAATTGAGAAGGCCGAATGCCTTGATCTTAGCTTTCTTAATGTTGAGTTTCAGGCCAACTTTTGCACTCTCCTTCACCTGCATTGAGGGCTCTTTAGTTCCACCTTCACTTTCTGCCATTAGAGTGTATCTGCATATCTCAGGTTGTTGATATTACTCCCAGCAATCTTAATTCCAAATTTTGAATCATCTAGCCCCATCTTTCTCATGATGTGCTCTGCATATAAGTTAAATAGGCAGGATGACAGTCTACAGCCTTGTTGGACTCCTTTCCCAATTTTGAACTAATCAGTGATTCTGTGTTCAGTTCCGTGTCCAATTCTCACTGTTGTTTCTTGACCAGCATATAGGTTTCTCAAGAGACAAATAAGATGGTCTGGTACTCCTATCTCTTTAACAGCTTGCTGCAATTTGTTATGATCCACACAGCAAAATGTTTGGATAATCAACGAAGCAGAAGTAGATGTTTTTCTGGAACTCCCTAGCTTTCTCCATGTCCTAGCACAGTGATGGCGAACCTATGGCACGGGTGCCACAGGATGCACATGGAGCCAAATCTGCTGGCATGCAAGCCGTTGACCTAGCTCAGCTTCAACATGCATGTTTATGCCAGGCAGCTGATTTTTGGCTCGCACAGAGGCTCTGGGAGGGTGTTTTTGGCTTCCAGAGAGTCTCCGGGGGGATGGCAGAGGGCATTTCTTCTGGCTCCAAGAAAACCTTTGGAGCCTGGGGAAGTGAAAAATGAGCATACTGGGCCCACCAGAAGTTGAGAAACAGGCCATTTCCAGCCTGCAGAGGTCCTCCAGGGCACTGGGGAAACTGTTTTCCCCTCCCCAGGCATTGAATTGTGGGTATGGGCACTCGTGCATGCACGATAGTGCACACCCACACTCTTTCGGCACCCGAGGAAAAAAAGGTTTGCCACACTGTTCTAGCATATGTTGGCAATTTGATCTCTAGATCAAATTGCCTTTTCGAAATGCTGCCTGTACGTCTGGTAGTTCTCGATACACACACTGTTGGAGCCTAGCTTGTAGGATTTTAAATATACTAGCATGTGAAATGAGTGCAATGGTCCAATAGTTTGAACATTCTTTGCTTTGCCTTTCTTCGGAATTGGAATGTAAACTGACCTTTCCCAAACCTGTGGCCACTATTGAGTTTTCCAAGTTTGCTGGCAATTTGAGTATAGCCATTTTATTGCATTGTCTTTTAAGATTTTTGAATAGATCAGCTGGAATACTGTCACTTCCACTAGCTTTGTTGTTGCTCAGATTTCCTAAGGCCCATTTGACTACACATTCTAGGATGTCTGGCTGGAGGTCAGTGACCATCATGTTATCAGAGACATTAAGTTTGCTCTTGTATAGTTCTTCTGTGTAATGTTGTCACCTCTTCTTAATCTCTTCTGCCTCTGTTATGTCCATGCCATTTTGCTCTTTTACCATGCCCATCTTTGCATGAAACATTCCCTTCATATCTCTAATTTTCTTGAAGAGATCTCTGGTACTCCTTATTCTATTGTTTTCTTCAATTTCTTTGCATTGTTCATTTAAGAAGGCATTCTTATCCCTTCTAGCTGTTTTCTAGAATTCTGCATTCAATTGTGTATCTTTCTCTTTCTCTCTTGCCTTTTACTTCCCTTCTTTCCTTGGCTATTTGCAAAGCTTCCCCAGACAGCAATTTTGCTTTCTTGCATTTTTCTTTGGGATGGTTTTAGTTGCTCTTGTACAATGTTGCGAACCTCCATCCACAGTTTTTCAGGTACTCTGTCTACCAGATCTAATTCCTTAAATCTATCACCTCCACCCTATATTCATCAGGGATATGATTTAGTTCATACCTGAGTGGCCTAGTGCTTTTCCCTGTTTTCTTCAATTTAAGTTTAAATTTTGCGGTGAGAAGTTCATTATCTAAGTCACAGTTAATTCCTGGTCTTGCTTTTACTGATTATATAGAGCTTCTCCATCTTAGGCTGCAGAACACATAGTCAATCTGATTTCTTTGTTCAATCTGATCCCCTTTGTCTGAGGATGCCCATGTGTAGAGTCATCTCTTGGGTTGTTGGAAAAGAATGTTTTCTATGACTATCATATTCTCTTGAGAAAATTCTACCAGCCAGGGCCCTGCTTCATTTGGTACTTTAAGGCCAAATTTGCCTGATATTCCGGTTATCTTTTCGCTTCCTACTTTGTATTCCAATCCCCCATGGTGATAAGGACATAATTTTTTTGTGCTAATTCTATAAGATGCTATAGGGCTTTATATAACTGGTCAATTTCATCCTCTTCAGTACCAGTGGTTGAGGCACAGACTTAGACTACTATGATATTGAATGGTTTGCCTTGGATTCGAACTGAAATCATTCTGTCATTTTGGGGCTTGTATCGCAGTATTGCTTTTCCTACTCTTTTATTGACTATGAAGGCTCCATTTCTTCTGAAGGATTCTTGCCCACAGTAGTATACCTGATGGTCATCTGAATTAAATTCACCCATTCCTGTCCATTTTAGTTCACTGATTCCTAAGAAGTCGATGTTCAGTCTTGTCAACTCTTGTTTGACCACGTCTAGCTTGCCTTGATTCATGGATCTTACATCCCAGGTTCTTATGGAGAATAGATCTTTACAGCATTAGACTTTTCTTTCACTGTCAAGATGCATCCATAGCTGAGCATCCGTTCGGCTTTGGCCCAGTCGCTTCATTCTTTCTGGTTGTACAAGTACTAGCACTCTGCTCTTCCCTAATAGCATATTGGACACCTTCTGACCTAAGGGACTCATCTTCCAGTGTCATATTTATCTGCCTTTTAGCACTGTCCATGGGGTTTTAATGACAAAGATACTGGAATGGGTTGCCATTTCCTTCTCTAGTAGAACAGGTTTTGTCAGAGCTCTCTGCTATGACCTGTAAATCTTGGATGGTACTGCACAGCACATCTGGTAGCTTCATTGAGCTATGCAAGGCCCTTTGCCACAGCAAGGCAGCAATCCATGAATTACCTGTAATGTAATTCAGCCTAAATTATGGTTCTAAAATATGCTTTTAATGAATATAGTTTGCCCTTTAGTATGAGTTTATAGCTTGCTGTATCTTAGCAATATTTTGTAGAAGAATTTGTACCTATATCATGAAGAAAAGACAAACTATATATCTATTCCATGCTTTATTTTACTTTTGAAAATGATTTGTAATACGCTGTATATACTATAAAAGTAGTTGAAATAGCTAGGAAAATAATGTCCCAAATATAAATTAGAAGATCTATAGTTGCCAGAATAGAAGAAAATACAATTTCTTCTAATATAATAAGGATTAATGCTGCAGAGAGTAATTTGTTTATGTTGGATTTACTTATACCCATTTTTAAAAGGTTAAACAAATAAATATAAAGTGCAAAATAAGTGAATCCCCAGTGAATTGGAATTCTTTTTCCTTACTGATTTATTTAGGTGATGTCTCATTAAAATTAATATAAAAATTTATCCCATGAAAACATGTCTCTACTGATCCAAATCTTGCTTAGAAAAAGGACTGAAGTTGCTATTATCTAGATTGGGCTCCTAAGTTAAGAAGGTTTGCATTATCTTTACAATTCTGTCTCTGAAGTTGAAACTATATTGTATATATGATTAATAGCATGTTTTGTATGGTCTTATGCAATGTTTCTATACACAATTATAATATTTTTAAAGTAATAGTGAATGCATTTATTTATAGTTGTGCTTTCTCCATAAAATCCTCTGAAATCAATAAATACAGAACAAAACAAAATTTAACTACTTCCTTAAAGTTCATTAAAGAGAGCAATAAGTTTTGTATAGAAAGAAAACTGTCTAATTAAGCAATTCAGTGCTTGCATTATAATCCCATATGCCATGTAGTTCAGATACTGAATTTTTAAACAGGTCTTTTTAAAGCAATGATCTAATTTAAAATAATGAACATAGTTGCTTGTTGGAATACACATTATTCACTGATATTGATAAAATATTAAATGTTTTTAAACACATGCAGAGCAAGAGCAAGATTTGAAATATCAGTATAATTAATTGAACATGAAAGGATTTGCTGAGATCTTGGAAAACAAAATAGAACATAATGAATATACTGCCACTAAAAATATAAAGTTCTTTTATTGCTTTTTTCTTCAGATCTACTCAACGTCAGCATTTCAGTATTGTCCTCATTAATCCAATTTCCTGATACTGAATTAAATTGCTGTATATATTCCATTATCAATAATGTTTATATGAGAAATAATAGTAATAACATTGTCAGCATATAATTTCAGTTTATGTCCTTGGCTTGCTAACTTGATTCCTGAAATTTTATTTTCTTTACATATCTTTGTACTTGTAGTGCCAATGAAAATAAAAGTGAGAGGGGGAACATTATTGTTTTATTAGCTTCATTATTGTATATTTTTGTTACGGAAGACTATTTATTATTATCTTGGGTTCTTCTTTTAACTACTCTGTAACAATTTAAGGGAGTTTTGATCATTTTCTTCAATAGCATATGCATGAAGGACTATTTCAAAGTGTCAAAAGCTTTCTTTATACACGATAGATCTTATTTTTTGATTTTTATAGCATTTAAAATGTGTCTTTCATTTTTTCTTCTTATAAAGAATTATTGTTGTTAGTACCTTAAATTTACATATTTCCTTTCCTTTTGGAGCTCAACACAGTATACATGCAGACGCTCACATCATTTTAATTGCATCATATCTCCTGCTTGGGTAGGGGGTTGGACTAGATTACCTGCAAAATCCCTTTCAACTCTGTTAATCTGTTAATCATACAGCAACAATCCTGTGATTGGTGAACCCAAAAATAATGATTAATCCCAAATCATCCTTTCAATTCCATAGTCAGGTGGGGCACATTAGTCTAGGTTTCTGTTATCCAGTCTAACAGTTTAACCATGATACTATAAAAAGGAAATCTCAACTAAAAGAAGGAATTATTTCTTGCATTTCCTTCTTTCAATAGAGGTTTTTTAATACTGTACTTATTAGAACATACTTTTATCAATTCAAAATCCTAATTCTCACTTTTATGCATATGTTACATTTGTACAACTGAAAGCAATTATAAAATAATAAAATATTTATATCCAAATGTACATCTTGAACAGCATCAAATGGAACTACGTGCTCATTCATTGAGCTTATTACTAGTGTGATGTAGCCTTTTCTGCTAATTTTGCAAGCTTATTATTAATATGGCATACAATGTACATGAATATAAGGCACATTTTATAAATTTTATTTGAGTTTGATAAATCAGAAAGAAAAGTTATATTACTATCAAGTTTGTAACAAATAAAAAATAAAAGTAATTGCACTGACTATATGCAAAATTGCCACGTTAAGCTTTCCCTAAATCTTATTGCAGATAAAAACTTTATAAATAATCAAAACTAAATCTGCACCTGAAGAAAATACAAAGTCAGTTCCATCCTTCAGATTTGGTTTATTTGTTAATTTCATCTAAAGTTAAAATATGTCAAATCTTAAATATATAAAATAATAATTTAAAAAGCACTTTCAGCTTCCAAGTATCTGAAATTTTTATTTGACTGTGCAAGACAAGCATCTGGATACATATGATATCACATTTGATGGCTTAAAAATTGCAAAGAATCTGCAAGCTAAACTTCTTCCCACAGTCCCGCAGTTTTACAACAATTGCCCTAACTTGTTTAGCTTTTTAAAAAATAGCATCCTTTGGCTTCTTGTCAAAGTCACTCATTCGTATTTATGCAGAAAACACATTTAAAACAACCCACAATTATAACAGTATGTACTTTCCTTATTTTAACTTTTCATGTTAAAATATTATACCAAAGATGAGGTTATTTTTTATTTAGTCTTCAAAAGGGCAACATAGCACTTACCATATGTGTGTTGTCCACCCCCACCCCCTACCCAATATACTGCATTTTCCACAATATCCCATTCCAAATTTAGGAAAGAACAAGGATATTCAGAGGTTGGTTTCATGGTAAAATTTGTGAAAACTTCATAAATGCCAACATATACAGACATCCATATGCAGTGCAATCACAATATAATCCTATGTATATTATTATTCATTATTATGATTAATTAGATTTATACCACAACTCATAAAGGATATCAGTGTGACATACTGTCAATCCAACTAGGTATAATGTACCTTGAAACTAACTCACAAAATATTTCTCAATTACTTTAGTTAAGATTGGCTATAATAACAGAAACTTTCAAGTTTTTTCTCATTGTTTCTAAATACTTTTAGAATCTTATCTTACTTTTTGGATCTTATCAAAGTAGAATAAATACTAGACTAGATTTCTAATGGCACCATATCAATGAGCTTTTATGGTAACACGTCTTTCTTCCAATATATAAACATAACAAAATTAGTTCTAAAGTTGAAGGGGGGAAAAACACTTAAAGGTCTTAAAACCATGAATCATTGTTGAGATGTTTTAATAGGCCATACTAATATCACATTAATTCAATGTGTAAGAATACACTTCAATTGTAGGCTTGTCAAACTGCAATCAATGCATTTTTGTGAATTTCACATTGAAAACTAAGTTCATTAGAAAGATTACAGTTATTTATTACTTGTGCCCACTTGCTCCAATTTCTTTTAACGGCTATAAAATATCAAAATGGGAGAAAGATTTTTAAAAAATCAAGATTGACACATATATTATTACAGGTAGTCCTCAATTTACAATAGTTCACTTAGTGACTGCTCTAAGTTACAACATTGCAGCATCCCAATAGATCAAAATTTGGATGCTCATATTTGCGACAGTTGCCGTGTTCTGGCTGGGATCCCCTTTTGATCTTCTGGCAAGCAAAGTCAATTGCTTTGTGAAACCAGATTCACTTAACAACCATGTTACTAACTTAACAACTGAAGTGATTTCCTTAACTAGCCTGGCAAGAAAAGTCAGAAAATGGGGCAAAATTCATTTAACAACTGTTTCACTTAGCAACAGAAATGTTGACCTCAATTGTGATCATAAGTCGAGGACTTATGATCCTCGACTTATGAACTTTTAAATACTAGAACTGAGACTAGAAGATATAAAAGAAACAGGCAAAAGCAGTAATGGTGAAAATATCTTGTTAGTGATCACAGCTCTTTAAAAAAACCATAGGTTTTGCTAACTGCAGCTTAACACAGCAGTAAAATAGTTAAATTCAACAGAAAATATAACTGCTGTATGTTCCCATTTGTAAGAAAATTGTTAACAGATATTTTAACACATAGGAGATAAACAACCCCTAGTAATCTTTAGATATCCAAGGAAACAGTCATGATGTTGTTTCCAAGCAGCTAAGTGCTACCAATTGCTAGGGATCATGAGGTCAAAATACAATAATCATTACCTCAAAGCCTTCCCAATTTGGCTTTCTTAACCTGGAATGAAAAAAAACCCTTCATTTTTCCTAAAGACTATTATCCATATTCTGTATGTACTGTCATGCTTAATAATTTGCTATCATAAGCCCACTCTTAGGAATGAAAAGCTAGTAAATCAGCACATTTTGTTTGTCTAATTTACTTGATGAGCATTAAATTAACCAACCTTTCTCAAAAAGCATAAAAGTATAAAGTTGCATAGCCTAAAGAGCATATATAACTATTGAAAATTCAATTTGAGCAGACAATAAATATTTGAAGGAACTGATTTAAAACTTCAAACATTAAAAAAATCACTATTAATCCCCTATTTACATTGATCATGTTTAACTTCAGGAACTAGACTACCGCTGTCAAACATCTGGCCTGTGGGGCTGAATGCCTCTTGCCAGTTTAGTGGAAGAAAAAAATCTCAATGCGCCAAATGACACCATTGTGACAACATGAGTTTGACACTGCTGAATTAGATCCTGCAATGTACTTTCATTCTTAATCTACCTTTAATGAACTGGATTTTTAGTGCTCACATAAAAACTAAAGGATGTCAAACATCCTTCATGCTGATGTAGGTACACACACACACATATATATATATAGTTTCCATATATATATATTACCGGTTACCTTTAAAGTTGAGCAGAATGAAAATCCATCATACTGGTGCTGTCCCATTGACATCTTACATAGGGTCATTATAATAAAAGGAAGAAAAGAGTTTGAATTTGAAGTTGGAAGAGAAAGGTTTCAGGACATGTAATAGATGAATATGATGAGAACTACATAGTGCATAGCACACACAGTGGTACCTCATCTTATGAACGCCTCTTCTAATGAACTTTTCAAGATACGAACCCGGTGTTTAAGATTTTTTTGCCTCTTCTTCCGAACTATTTTCACCTTACGAACCCAAGCAGCTGCTGCTGGGATGAAGGGGTTTCTTTTTTCCCCCTTTTTTGAAGAAAGAAAAGGGAGGGGCAGCTTGGAGGAGGAAAGATTTTGCAGAGAACAATGTGCTTGCAAAGGCACTGAAACGGTGTCTTTTGAAGAAAGAAAAGGGAAGGGTGGCTTGGAGGAGGAAAGATTTTGCAGAGAATAACATGCTTGCAAAGGCACTGAAACGGTGTCTTTTGAAGAAAGAAAAGGGAGGGGCGCCCCTCCTTGCCTTTCTTCCTTCCCACTCACCTTTTAGCCTAGCCTTGCTTCTTCCACCCGCCCCCCTTTAGCTGCTCCTCCCTGCCCTCTGTTCGGCTCCCTTCTAAAGTTTGGGATTTTCCTGAAGGATTTGCACGCATTATTTGCTTTTATATTGATTCCTATGGGAAACATTGTTTCATCTTACGAACTTTTCACCTTACGAACTTCCTCCTGGAACCAATTAAGTTCATATAATGAGGTACCACTATATATATATGTGTGTGTGTGTGTGTGTTTTCATAGATTTCGTGTATATATATATATATATATATATATATATATATATATATATATATATATATATGTAGATTGTTCTGAGTTCGGGTTTTGCCCTGTGTAATATTTTGCATGTCTATGCGACGTTTCGGTGAAATCACATTCACCATCATCAGGCTGAAGTTTCAGCCTGATGATGGTGAATGTGATTTCACCGAAACGTCGCATAGACATGCAAAATATTACACAGGGCAAAACCCGAACTCAGAACAATCTACATACATATGCCCGTGAAAATCTATGAATATATATATATATATATATATATATATATATATATATATATATACATATATATATATATATTCCTTTTATTATAATGACCCTATGTAAGATGTCAGTGGGACTGCGCCAGTATGATGGATTTTCATTCTGCTCAACTTTAAAGGTAACCGGTAATAATAAAAATGTTTTATGTATCCTGTATTCATTATCCTCGTGTGATTACACAGGCTGTAATTTAATGTCTCAGTTGTGAAGCTATTCATAAACCACTCCAATTGTGCCTTTCTACTTTAGAATATCATCGACAACATTTGACTGGGTTTTGCCCCTAGTTAGAATCTATTTTGCATCAAAATCACACGTAAACACTGAAGCAAATTCAAAATTTGCCAGAACTTCCAATAAGAATAGTTGTTTCCAAAATCTAAACCTTTTACTAAAGGAACATTTTTTAGGAGGTAATGCCTTAAAAACACTTTTAAATATATTCAAAGAAAATTACAATAATGAAGCAATTAAAATATATGGATATATGATTGAAAATTGTTTATAGTTTTAAAAAAAAAATTGTTTACAAATGATTAAAATGTATAATTTAAAAATCAGGTTAATAATTATAACAAGAGTTCTACAGTTGTTCTCCCTAGTATTAATACTAAAAATAAACATTACATATAAATATTGCCACTTAATTATTTGGCATATTGCCCCCAACAACCTGGGTCCTCATTTTACCCACCTCGGAAGGATGGAAGGGTGAGTCAACCTTGAGTCGGTAGTGAGATTTGAACTGTTGAACTACAGCTAGCAGTTAGCTGAAGTAGCCTGCAGTGCTGCACTCTAACCACTGTGCCACCTCGGCTCTTAAATCCTATTACCACATTGTTCTGCAGTCAAGCTACTTGTCCAAAATTTGATTTTAGTCATCAATGTATGAAACTAAGTTTAGTTACGATTGTCCTTCTAGATGATTGTCAATTATTTACTCATCACTAGTTAGCATTCTGAAGACATCCGTTCCCAACTGAATTAAGCAACTGCATTTTTTGATATCATCTTTGTTATCAGTTTTTAGTTTAATTTCCCTGGTGGAATACTTAGGAGGCACTAAGAAATGCATATAGCAACACACATTGAATTTGTTCATGACGTCAGCTCTTCTGATTCAGTTTGCTGAAGAACACAGGAATATAAAATCCCTGTTTAGATTTAGTGGTAAGAAACAAAATTGTATACTGAAGACCAGATGTTAATTCCTTCCATATTACAATATATGGCAATTAGCGCCACTCTGCAATGTCTAGGATTCAAGCAGGGACAATTGCACACAAAGAACTAGTATTTGTAGATTAATCACTATGCCTAATATATATTGTTTCATGATTACAAAGCTGAGTACTTTAGGGATATAACCAGCATTGGGCTACAAGCCGGAACACTAAATTGTGCTTGCCGCCGCGGTTCATAAGTTCTTGCAGGACCAGCGCGATTTTGCTGCTGCACCTGTGGAGGTAGCAAAATTGCACACGGAGCCGCAGGTAAAACTTCGCCGAAACATGGGCGCAATTTTGCTACCTCCACAGGTGCAGCAGCAAAATTACGCTGGTCCCGCAAGAACTTAAGAGTGCAATTTAGCATTCCGGCTCATAGCCCATCGCTGGATATAACAAACATCACATGGAAGCCTTGGTTTTTGTTTTTGTTATAAGAATAGTAATTGAGATTCACAGTCAAAGAAAGGGATTGTCTTTTCTTTTATCACTGGAAAACAATCTGGTTGAAATAAAAATAATAATAATCTGAGGACAAAAGCAATTGCTTTCTCAGTGTTTACGCCCATTTGCCACATAGGGTAGATCAGGGGTCCCCAACTCCTGGGCTGTGGATCAGTACAAGGCTACGGCCCGTGCAAAATCAAGGTAGCATGTGAAACCGTGCCTTCCCCAGATGTTTCCAAACTTTTGGTTCCCTGGTGCCTAAATGTTCAGGACAGCTGATCTAGATAATTAGAATTGAAATAAGATAATTATTGTTAAATAGTGAACAATGCAGGTAGTTCTTGTTCAGCAACTGCAATCTTGGACCAGCAGTTATGTCCTTAAGTGAAGTGGCCACTAAGTGAAAATCATGTGGACACTGCTGTGCTTATGATTTGACTTTAGCTTTCCTCTATTTTGCAGCATCAGAAGGATATGAAGCAAAGAGCAGGAAAGGTTTACAGAAATGAAGCCCAGTAAAAGAACAAATCTTATAGCTTTTATTCCCCACTCCCAGCCTTTTGGAATGCCTATCCCAGCACTGGTATAATTGGCAAGAAAATTAATGCATTTATATTAATTTGAAAGGAAGGGATTATATGAGAGTAATCAAGGCATATGCCTGCACTTTACCTAGTACTCACCCAGCCCCAAGCCAGTAAGAAGCAAATAAAAGACTTCAGTGTGAAACTTATTAGAGACTTCTCAATTTTAGGAAGCAGCTGCCAGCAAACTTCAGTTCATTAACATCCCAGAACCAAGCTTGTTAACTTGCTCTTAGTACTTTTTAAGGATGTGCTGTGCTAGGGAGAAAAGCAACTCAGGAAAATAATGCAATGAGGAAAAGAAAAAAAGGGGTTAAGCACAGGACAACACCTACTAAGAGTAATAGTGAACCCATGGTTGAGGTAGGCAAGAAGCTATTTTTTCATCACCATTTTTTGCAAACACTAGCTGCAAACACTAGTATGTTCATATGTGCTCACGATAGGTATTTTGATCAGGTGACCATAGATATGTTCATATGTGGTCACATGATCAATGGTCATACCTGCAAGGGCAGATCATAATTCATCTTTTTAAAAAATACCAGTGTAACTTCAAATGGTCACTAAATGAATAGTTGTAAATTTAGGACTACCTATATAGCTTTCATTTAATGGTTAAAATCTGTACTTCCTTTTCACTTTTATACAGAAATAATTGCACAATTTTTTTAAAATTATGGCCAATGTAAATAGCAAAAATAACTTCCCAAACTTGTTTACAATTCTAACTTGCTTTATTTGGCTTTTTTGCAAGTCCCTTTGGTTTAATTAGGTTTGTATAATATCACTACATAAGCTGCAAATGATTATTGCTAAGAAAATAACAATAGGCTTTTTTTGTAGAAACTTTAAAAAGAAATATTAAGTTTTACATCATTTAGACCCAAATTTTATATTTGTTTACTGCCTCGTGAGAGGTTTCCCAGCAAAATTTCCAAATTAACAAACATACTAATATAAAACATATCCATATACACAATTAATTTAAGGATTTTTCATTAGCATATACTATTGCATTAACTGCAAGAGTAACTAAATTGATTTTTCCCTTTAATAAAACACATTCTGATGAATTCAGTTTGGATAAGGTGAGGTCATCACAACCAAAGCATAATTTCAAATGAAAAAGTAAATAACCAAGCAAGTAACTAGAGAGTAACTTGTGGAAAATGATGAAAAGGAAACAATAGTAAAATACAAACCAGTAATCAGAAAAGATTTCAGGGTTTATATCAGGGATTACATCCAGAGACAATAACCTAAAAAGAATTACAGGAATTGACCCAAGGTTAAAATATTGCTGAAAGGTGAGTTAAAGATAGACTGTAGAAACTTCACTACAATAATTTGTATTTATATTTATTAGATTTGTATGCCGCCCCTCTCCGAAGACTCGGGGCGGCTAACAACAATATAAAAAGACAATGTAAACAAATCTAATATTAAAACAATCTAAAAAAACCCAATTTAAAGAACCACTCATACATACCATGTATAAATTCTATAAGCCTAGGAGGAGGGGAAATTTCAATTCCCCCATGCCTGATGACAGAGGTGGGAGCTTGCGAAAGGCAAGGAGGGTGGGGGCAACTCTGATATCTGGGGGGAGCTGGTTCCAGAGGGCCGGGGCCACCACAGAGAAGGCTCTTCTTCTGGGTCCCGCCAAACGACATTGCTTAGTCGACGGGACCCGGAGAAAGACACAACATACTGAGTTTCTCTTAGACCCATGATGGCGAACCTATGGCATGTGTGCCACAGATGGCACGCAGAGCCATATCTGCCAGCACATGAGCTATTGCCCTAGCTGAGCTCCAGCACACATTTCTACACCAGCCATCTGATTTTGTGCTTGTGCGGAGACTCTGGGAGGGTGCTTTCTGCCTCCGAAGGGCCTCTGAGGGGAGGAGGAAGAGAGCACTTTTGCCCTCCCCAGGCTCCAAGAAAGCCTCTGGAGCCCGGGGAGGGTGAAAAATGACCCTATTGGATGTTGGAAAAGGGCAGGAGGGTTTGTGTGTGCATGCACAAGGGTAGGGCAATGCAGGGGGCACTCGTATGCACAAGGAATGGGGCACATGGGGGCATTGAACTATGGGTGTGGGTGATAGCACACGCATGCACACTTTCGGCACCCAAAGGAAAAAAGGTTCGCCATCACTGTCTTAGGCCATCATACTTAGAAGTATTGTGAAAAATTAATCCAGTATTATTGGTAGGTTTGCACCAAGGCAACATATACACTCTAAAGACTTGAAACTTCCTGGATCCTTTTGCTTATACCTTGGGAGTACCTTGGGAGTGTTAGTTAATTGGTTCCAGGAGACACATTGAATAACAAAAACAATGAGTACCAAACAAAATTTTCCCATAAGGAATAATGTAATAAGTCACAAGGCAGCCAACACCAACAGGTTTGTGTATTGAAACCAAACAATTATTAATACCAGGACAAAAAAGTTGTGTCAAAATGCATTGAGTTCCAAATTTGATAAGTTTCAAAGCAGTTGAGCATCAAGATATCACTGTAGCTAAAAACGCACATGCTGAGGTTGCATTTAAATATCTTTCAGCTATGGAAATGACAAATATAAATGTACAACACAAAGACCATTGAGAATCTATGGGTCTTGTGAGGTAGGCCAGGTCAAGTAAAATACTGCAGGGATTCTAGGAATATTATTTTATTGTGCAGACCATATTAACCAAACTTGAATACCAGTCCAAAAGCTTCAGTGTCCCTTTTTAATTATTAAGTGAAGGATTATCCTTCCCAAGGATAAGCAACCATTACCCCTCCTATCTCAAAGTTGGAGATAAACTCTTATATAGAATCATAATTATTTTGTTTTATTTGGAGAGGGTATTCAGCTGGTTCGGACTGGTTCGGGTGAACCAGTAGTAGCAACCTTTGGGCCACTTTTTGAACTTACACATGTGCAAGCAGCATGCACGAGCAAAACATATGTGCAGAAAGCCATGCACAAACACCTTCTATGCTGAGTGAACTGGTAGGGAAATTATGTGAACCCCACCACTGGTTTTATTCCAATAGAACCCAGAGCTAGAAACAAATTTCCCTTTAATGTCATATTTGGCAAGTAATTGAGTGCAGCATACTTTTTTAAAATATAAAATGAAAGTAGTAGTGGTGGTGGTGGTGTGTCTAATATTCCAGAATTTCTTTTTGCATTGTTGAGAATAAGATTTAACATCTACAAAAGAAACAAAGCTATTGATTTATTAATATGAAAAAACAAATGAAGTATATAATATACCATATGCATAATTTGTCAACATTTTTCTTTTCAGACTCTGTACAGGTAAAAATTTCATGTAGATAATTTGTTATATTTATATTTATTTTATTTACTTATTTTGTAAAGTACTTATTGGTAGTATACAAAGGTATAGTAATAGTTATATACATGATACTAGTAAGAGAGAAACATTAGGACAGGAGACGGAAGGCATGCTGGTGCACTTAGGCACGCTCCTTACTGACCTCCTAGGAAACAGGTGAGGTCAACACTGGAGAGTCTAAGGATAAAGTTTTGGGGGTTAGGTGATGATACTACAGAGTCAGGTAGTGAGTTCCATGTATCAACTACTTGGTTACTAAAGTCATATTTCCTGCAGTTGAGTTTGGAGCGATTTACTTTAAGTTTGTGTCTGTTGTGTGCTTGTGTGTTGTGGTTGAAAATGAGAGTAATCATTGAGAAGAAAGATGTTGTAGCAGATGATTTTATGGGCTATGCTTAGGTCATGTTTAAGGTGACGTAGTTCTAAGCTTTCTAAACCTAGGATTGTAAGTCTAGTTGCAGATGGTATTCTGTTGCAAGTGGAAGAGTGGAGGGTTTTTCTAGTAAAGTATCTCTGGACATTTTCTAAAGTGTTCATGTTTGAAATGAGTGTGGATTCCAGACACATGAGCTGTATTCAAGGATTGATCTGGCGAAAGTTTTGTATTCCCTGGTTAGTAGTGTGCTAATCAAAAATATTTCTGGTTAGTTTTAGTCTAATTCCCTGAGCTGAGGCTATTTATTTATTAGATTTGTATGCCACCCCTCTCCGTAGACTCGGGGCGTCTATACCTTAAAGCAACTCAGTGCAAACATATAAATAAATTCTGTTTCCAGTTATCCCAAATAAAACATTAAGCATTCATTAAGGCCAAGAACCTACAGAAAGTAGTTTGAGTTATGGAAGAAAAATGTATTTCTGAGGACAATTCTCTTTCCCCCCCCAAATGACCTATTAAGTATCAAATCTCTTGGAAAGTCAGCAACCCTATTTGTATGCATTTCATGGGAAATTTTGTGAAAAATTGTTTTCCGCCATACGTTTCTGAAACAACAGTATATGTTGGCCTATGAGTAATAGTGATTATGATTCTAATAATACAGGACAGCATTTGGTGATAAGGGAAAAAACAAAGAACATGCACAGAATTTTAAAGCTACATTAAAGATTGCCTGGCAAACCAAGAATTTCAAGGCTTCTGTTAAGGCTGATAGGGAAATAAATGAATTCTCTATTGACAGAAAAATGCACAATACGAATCTCCAGAGTTGAAATTTAATATAACCCTCAAAACCATTCTCTCTCTCTACTTCTCTCTCTCTTTCTCATGTATATATATGCATAAGCATATACATATGTACGTATTCATATATACATACATACATACATACATACATACATGCATACTCCTGTTAAAGATTAAAGATTCAGATAAGATCAAAGGTGATATACAAGGTCACCCAGTAAATAATGCACCACATTTTATTTTATTGAACACAGTGAAATAATAATGTTTCTTCTACACTCTCTATTTTTCCACGTAATTTCCATCCCATTCTATGGCCTTCCTCCAGCGAGACACAAGGGCATGTATGCCCTATCGGTAACATTACTTGTTCTGGTCACAAAGCCATTTCTACACTGTGCAAATCACCTCTTTGTCATCCTCAAAATGTCTTCCGTGAATGGCATTCTTTAATGGCCCAAATATGTGTTCCAAACAAGTGGACGTGGAAGTCTGAGAGAGCTAGGTCAGGGCTGTAGGGTGGATGGGGGCTTATAACATACATCACTTATAGACGCCATTTTGAAACACTGCTGCAGCTACACTATCTGAAGAAATGAAAAAATTAAACACACACTCTTAACAATTCAAATAATATATATCTAAATCTTCACATTCATACCATTACTGTAGGCTGAGAAAAAAAATGTGGTGCATTACTTTCTGGGTGACCCTCATAGTTCTAAGTTGTCTAAATCCAAAATGGTGGAAGAAGGTATTCTGTTGCAAGCAGACAAGTGGAGGACTCTTCTCATGTAATATTTTTGGAGTCTCAATTATATTAATGTTCAATATGCTGTGCAGGTTCCAGACAGATGAGCTGTATTCTAAAATTTGTCTAGCAAATGTTTTGAATGCTCTGGTTATATTGGCAGAGAAGAAGCTATACAAAATAGAAACATAGAAACATAAAAGACTGACGGCAGAAAAAGACCTCATGGTCCATCTAGACTGCCCCTATACTATTTCCTGTATTTTATCTTAGAATGGATATGTTTATCCCAGGCATGTTTAAATTCAGTTACTGTGGATTTACCAACCACGTCTGCTGGAAGTTTGTTCCAAGGATCTACTACTCTTTCAGTAAAATAATATTTTCTCATGTTGCTTTTGATCTTTCCCCCAACTAACTTCAGATTGTGTCCCCTTGTTCTTGTGTTCACTTTCCTATTAAAACACTTCCCTCCTGAACCTTATTTAACCCTTTAACACATTTAAATGTTTCGATCATGTCCCCCCCTTTTCCTTCTGTCCTCCAGACTATACAGATTAAGTCTTAATTATCATTAAGTCTTTCCTGATACATTTTATGCTTAAGACTTTCCACCATTCTTGTAGCCCGTCTTTGGACCTGTTCAATTTTGTCAATATCTTTTTGTAAGTGAGGTCTCCAGAACTGAACACAGTATTCCAAATGTGGTCTCACCAGCGCTCTATATATATTACATTGACTACTCTTAGTGCCTTTTTGGCAAGGTTGTTACAGAGTGAGGGTCATCTACAAGGTTGTGTTCACCAAGCTTGTATTTTGTGTTCTGATTCTTTTTGCCAATATGTAAGATAAAGCATTTGTTGGTTTAGATAGGAAGTTGCCAATTGTTTGATGATTCTGATACATAGTAAACGTCTTTTTGAAGGATAGTAGCATTGTCTGTAGTGTTAATAGTTTAACATCATCAGCGAATAAGACACGGTTGCTTACAATATGATAACAAAGGTCATTGATGTAAAGTACGAAGAGTGTTGGTTCTGGAACGCCACCTTGAGGGACACCAGTATTGATAGATGCAGGATTTGATAGAGAACTCTCTATTTTAACCACTTGTCTGTTTGATAGGAATACAGGCCCAGAGATGCCATATAATTATAGTTTCAGAAGTTGTTTGTTGTTTACCACTGAATCAAAGGCTATGTAATTTGCATCTATTACTTTACCCTGATCGAGTTGTGTGGTCCATATGTTTTTGCAGTATAGCAGTTGCAGATTACAATATTGGGCATGAGCCATTGCTGTTTACAAAGATTGAGCCAAAGAATGTGTGAAAGAGGTTGGCTTTAATGGCTTCATCGTTATAGTCTTTACCATTAGATCCTTTAAGGGGTGGGATGGATTTCGAGTCTTTGAGTTGGTTGTTTACAAAGTTATAGATCATTGGTGCATTCACTCTTTATTTGGTGGCATAGATTTTTGAAGCAGCTTCTAAAGTTAGCAACATAGGCACTTTTGTTTTTGCAATAAAGAGATCTTTTTTGGGACTGCAGCTTCCTTAATATAGTAATGTAATTATTTTGTGTTAAATCACCACTCAGAGGCAGGCGTCGTCTGCGCGTTGGAATCCAGATGTTGGTCATTACTCGGGCAGCTGGGCCATTCGGGGTCGTCTGGAATGTGGTGGACGGTAGGTGTGGTGCACTTGATTTCTGCGACAGAAGTTTCGGATATTTCGGAAGCTTTAGCAGCCTTCAGGATGTCTTGGAGGGAGGCTTCTTCGTCCACAAGATATTTCTTTTGGAGAGTGATGTTGGTTAACCCGAAGATGAGACGGTCAACCAATTGTTCTTCGGGATCCTTATATCTGCATTTAGGAAGAATGGCGCGGAGGCGGGTAATAAAATCGTTGGTGGATTCTCCCTCTGATTGCCGCATCAGGGTGAATTGGTGACCGTGTACATGAACGGGAGTCGTGGGCTGGAAATGCGCGGCAAGCTTGGTTTGTAGAGTTGACCATGCGACGGTTTCCAATGTGTCTGGGTCAACGAGAGTTGAAGCCAAGCTGTAAATAGCTGGTCCGCAATAGCTCAAGAAAATGGCTCTTTTCCTGTCGTCTTCTGCATCGTGTAGGTTGCTTGCCTGGAGAAAAATTCTGAATTTGGACATGTAAGAAGTCCAAGATTCTAAGTCAGAATTGAAGAAAGGTGGTGGTGGAGCCATGGCCGCGGTCATGGTTGCTTTTGCGGGAGTCCAACCTCCTCGTCGCCACTGTTAAATCACCACTAGGAGTCTGGTTGAACTAAATCTTCATTTATTGAAGAGCTGAGACAGAGTAACGTTCACTCTCGTAGTATGTATTTGAACTGGGGCAACAGCTACTCCGTTGCCCTGTTTATACTGTTATAAAACCGCGGGCTTTTGCTAACTGTCAACATTTAACTTTCGCGGCTATTTTCCGATAGCCGCATTTTAACCAATCAGCGAATTTCTCATATTAATTCAAACAAACACAACATTTTGCCCACGCATTTTTGCTGTTCTGCTATCATTGGCTGTCTAAATAAAAGAGTTATAGGATTAAATTGATGGGTGAAACTGACAGAAACAGAGAGAGACTTCAGAAGTGAACAGCAAACAACAATCTTTATTTCAGCATCACAGAAACAGTATAGAGAACATGTGTCTTGACAAGCTACTGGATATGTCAAACTCTCAACCAGTTACAAGGCTCCAATTTCCCACTTGCCATTTTCTTGCATCTGAGCCAATCAGACTCAACTATCAGTCAGCACGGTCATAACTGCAAGGACTTAACATGTTATTTTTTATACCAATTTAAAAGGGAAACTGTTATGTTATGCAGCACCTTTACCTATAAAGTGCCTTTAATAGCAACAGCACTTATTTACCACTTCACAGTGCTTTTACAGCCCTCTCTAAGTTGTTTACAGAGTACATATTGCACCCAACAATCTTCAGTCCTCATTTTACCCATCTCGGAAGGATGGGAGGCTGAGTCAACCTTGAGCCGGTGGTGAGATTTGAACTGCTGAACTACAGCTAGCAGTCAGCTGAAGTATCCTGCAGTACTGCACTCTAACCACTGCACCACTTCAGCTCTAAACTTCACAGAGCCCCCACTTTTGATGATGTTAGAGAATCTGACAGATCAAGGACTCTGACAACAGAAGATTTCCATAGATACCGTATTTTTCGCTCCATAAGACGCAGTTTTTTTCCTCCCAAAGTAGGATGAAAAATCAGCCGCGTCTTATGGAGCGAAGATGCAGGCAGGGAGGGGGGGAGGCGCTGGAGCAGAGGGGGGGGCGGCGATATACAGTGGAACCCCGACTTACGAGATTAATTGGTGCCGGAAGGAGGCTCGTGAGTCGAAAAGCTCGTATGTCGAAACATTGTTTCCCATAGGAAACAATGGAAAAGCGATTAATGCGTGCAAGGTGGATGGAAGGAGCCTGGCAGCGGGCGGGGCTTGGCGGCGGGTGGGACGCGCGAGGGAGCGAGCGATCCGGCGTGTCGGGCTGCCCGGGAAGGCGAGCGGTGCGCGGTAGGCGCGGGGACGGGGACGGGGGGGAATCGTCTGAACGCGGTTCCGAGTTGGGGCTTCGGGGGGGGTGCTGGAAAGCCCCCCAGGCCGGCTGCGATCTTTTAAAACAGTTGTGCCGCTTCCCAGCTGACTCCTGAAGCGCGGAAGTTCGCCTTTGGCTTTTGGCTTCAGGAGTCAGCTGGGAAGCGGTGTGGCTGTTTTAAAAGATCGCAGCCGGCCTGGGGGGCTTCCCAGCACCCCCCCTGAACCTAGGTTGGGGGTTCGGGGGGGTGCTGGGAAGCCCCCCAGGCCAGCTGCGATCTTTTAAACAGCCGCGCCGCTTCCCAGCTGACTCCTGAAGCGCGGAAGTTCGCCTTTGGCTTTTGGCTTCAGAAGTCAGTTGGGAAGCGGCGCGGCTGTTTTAAAAGATCACAGCCGGCCTGGGGGGCTTCCCAGAACCCCCCCGAACCCGGGTTGGGAGTTCGGGGGGTGCTGGAAATGTCGGGGGCGCACGGGCGGTTGCGCGCACTCCCTATCTCCCTGCTAGCCTTTGCCAGCGACAGTCCCCCTGACAGCGTTCGGATCCCCCCACCCCCAGCAGAAGCCAAGGACCCCCAGAGTGGGGCGGCAGGGGAGGCGACCACCTCTCCGCTCACCAAGTGCCGGGATACAAGCCGAGAGGAGCCTGGCGCTGGCTTGCCTTCCTTCCTTCCAGCGTCGCTTCGGAAGCCGCCGAAAGCGTCAGGGGGGCGTGGCTCCTCTCGGCTCGTATCCCGGATGTGAGCTCAGGAGACGAACAAAAATGTCTCTCCCCTCCCAGCTCTTATCTCGAGCAGCTCGTAAGTAGAGTGTTATTGTAATAAATATTTTAGCCTACTTTTTGGCTCAAAATATTTTTTTTCTATTTTCCTCCTCTAAAATCTAGGTGCGTCTTATCAGCAGGTGCGTCTTATAGAGCGAAAAATACGGTATATGGATGCTCAAAGTCACCATTCTGCCCACCCATTCACTAAGGGAAATATTTTTTCTACTATTTCTTAGTGTCATCAAGCTGAACAATTATCTAGCTTGAACTGTTCTTCATCTCCCCTATATGTGTAAATTATTCTGTCTTTTGAAAAAGTTTGCATTTAAACATTCCAGTGTGCTTCATTTCTGAAAACCTCTGAATTCTTGAACACCTACATTCTTAAAACTGATACAGTGGTACCTCGAGATACGAGTTTAATTCGTTCCGGACCTGGGCTCCTAAGTCGAGCAGCTCTTATCTCGAACGACTTTTCCCCATAGGAATTAATGTAAATAATTTTAATTGGTTCCAGCCCTCAAAAAACTCACAAAGTTAGTCTAAATTATGCAGAAAGACATGTTTTTAATGAAGAAATGTACATGTACATATAAATGAATAATGAAGTTTCTTTCACTTAACTTGTAAACTTTCTTAAACTTTTAAATTTACATATGTTCAACTTCTCTGCCACCCAATCCTGTAGGACAGAGGTCCCCAACCCTTTTTGCACCAGGGACCGGCTTTAAGCGATCAAGAGAGGAATGGGTGAATGAATGGACAGAGGGTGGGAAGGAAGGGGTTGGGGGTTGGGGGGATTCTGGAAAGCCCCCCAGGCCGGCAGCGACCTTTTAAAACAGCCGCGCCGTTTGCGAGCTAACTCCTGAAGCCAAACGCTAAAGGCGAACTTCCGCGTCCTGGGCTCTCAGCAAGGGGGTTGCATGAGAGACGTGGCAGTGTTCTCTCAGCGGAGGCTGGCGAAGGTGATATTCAATGTCGGGGGCGCACGGGCGGTTGCGCGCGCTCCCTATCTCCCTGCTAGCCCACTTGGAATGTGAAATTCAAAACAGCGTTGGGACCCCCCCACCCCCAGCAGAAGCCAAGGACCCCCAGAGTGGGGCGGCAGGGGAGGCGACCGCCTCTCCACTCACCAAGTGCCGGGATACGAGCTGAGAAGAGCCGGGCTGGCTTACTTTCCTTCCTTTCCTCGCTGATGCAGAGCCACTCGAACAAAGCGTCACACACCCCTGACGCTTTTGGCGGAAAAAGAGCCCCGCGTCGCTTCGGAAGCCGCCGAAAGCGTCAGAGGGGCGCGACGCTTTGTTCGAGTGGCTCTGCATCAGCGCGGGAAGGAAGGAAAGTAAGCCAGCCCGGCTCTTCTCGGCTCGTATTGCGGATTTGAGCTCGGGAGACGAACAAAAATGTCTCTCCTCTCCCAGCTCTTATCTCGAGTAGCTCTTATCTCGAGCAGCTCTTATGTCGGGGTTCCACTGTATTTACTTTTGCTTTTTGTGGCTAACCAGCAAATTGAACACCTAAATATGATTTCTTCTCTGAGTGTTGTGGTTTTAGTTTCTGTGTGGGAAGAGGTGCCTTTGAGTCAGCATTGATTCCCAGCAATTTCGTGGAAAGCAATTTTCATGGGCAGATTTCGGAGGTAGCTTACTGTTGCCTTAGGGCTGAGAGAGTGAATTATACAAGCCTATCTATGCATCTTGTTTTGTGATTATTTAACAATAAAAGTTATGTGATAGTTTTTGACAAATTAGGCTAAATACTCTTAACCCTGAAACTGTTAATGAATATTTGTTTTGACACATTCATTTACCACAACTGATTCTTCCATAACTTAGATCACATTTGTCAATAATATTCCTATTCTGGTTGTATTCTAAAAATAGTGTTAAGTCTCTGTATCCTTTTGTTTCATAAATCTCTTCATGAACAATACCATCTCTCTTAATCTCTCAGAACTGAATTCATTCAAACACCATTTCTCCTAAACTTTCTTTTCCTCAGCTGCTTGCTTCTATTAGATACAGCTGCTCTTCTCAAGGAAGCAAACATGTTAAAAATCCCATCTTTTTAGTTTCACCACCAGTATGGTTAAGTAATACACATAATTCATGTTAACAGTTTGTAAGACTCTAATGCAGGAGTCTCCAAATCTTGACAACTCTAAGATTTATGGACTTCAATTCCCAGAATTCCCCAGTCAGTCATGAAGTCCCATGCTGACTAGGGAATTCTGGAAGTTGAAGTCCATAAGTTTTATAGTCGTCAAGATTGGATGCTCCTGCTATAAGAGATGCAAGTCATTATCACAGTTCCAAATATGTGGCACAAATAATTGACACAAGTGGATCATATATTTGCAAAGAAACATATATACATTTCATAAGTCAGACCATAATAAGTTTTAAAATAATATAATTTGTGCATAAAGCCAAATGTGGGTTTTTAACAATTGCACATGCCATGTAAAAAAAAATAGAAGATTGGGGGTTATTTTAAGGCTTTAGTAAACTGATATGCCTCAGATCATAGTGGTTTGTAGAAACTGCTTCCATTTACATGTTATGCAATTGACAACATAACACATCTTTTCTACGATGTTCTTATTTCTTTTAAAGGACAATCTACTGTGGCTGCAGCATGCTAATTATAACTGCATTCAAAGAGAGTCTCCATGGAAACGGAACAGTCACCAAGATGTTCTATTTTATGTAAGAAATGAAGGGTTACTAGAGTCAACGGATGTTTGATCATCAGAAATCCTGGGGAAAAAATAATGCATGGGGCTTTGAAAGTAAAGCATAATTTTGATAACAAAATCATGTCAAGTCATTGCTCCAAACTTAAGCAAAATATTAGCTATTATTAATACTGTTATTTTCCTTAAAAGTAGCTTGGTTATGGAAAACAAGATATTCCCTCTAGTGCAGGGGTGTCAAACTCATGTGCTGGCCACACCCACAGTAGTGAAAGGGGTAAAGTCCTTGTATGTCATGTGACACAGCCATGATGATGTGAGTTTGACACCCCTGATCTAGGCCATCTTTCAGTTTAAAAAATGGGAAGAAAAAGTAGAAGGGAAAAAGTCTGCTACAAGTTACATTTTATTAGAGGCAATAAAAAGATAGTGTTAGCTCTGTTGTTGATAGGTGTAAGAAAAATTCCCCCAGATGCCTAGATTCTATAGATTATTCTCTCAATAGGGTTCATTATATTTTAAGAATAATCAAATAACTTAGAAACCTAAAACCTAAATACTTTTAAAACCTGGCAACTGATCAATCAATTCCATATTGGCCCAGGAGACAAGTCTTATAATACCTAAATAACAATAGCTATTGTTATTATCTGTTTTACAATAGCTATTGTTATTACGGTATCTGTTTTACATTGTAGCTATTTGTAGAACAATGAAATATGTATTCAAAATGAAATATTATTGAATAGTTTCTGAAATATGTGAACAAACAAACATTATCAGAAACAACACACAATACAGTAATGTTAACCCTCTGCAGTAGAAGTTTAAGAAACGTAAGCTGTGAGCAATCTTAGAGCTCTGATTTATTAGTATAGGCTATAATTACAGAATCTTAAAAGCCTGACATGGTTCTTCTTTTCCTTTTTATACCAAGGAGAGCCAATTTAGGGTAATTTGAATTTCTTTTTCATGTTTTTCTGCCAAGTCAAGCTGATCTTTTTTTTTTCAAATACTGCTGGATGCCTTTTTCAAGGCCATCCCTAAAACTCTACTCAATAGTGAGTATGCTTGTAATACAGTACATGCAAATTACATTTGCAAGTATCTTTGCTGTGAGTTATAAATCCCTCCTCCAGTAAGTGACGAGCTTCAGAAGTTGACAGCCAATACATTACCTCTCCTATTATAAATCTACTTTGGCTAAATAGAATAATCAAGTAGCTTATTTTGAAGTTACTTCCTTAGAGAATAAAATCAAACCCAACTCACTACATCACTTAATGTATGTGCATATCTTATCTGAATAAATTTTTTTAATCAGCAAAACCCATAGCTTTCCAAGGTATTTTCAGAAGGTGAACATAAGGTATCTGAAGCATTCCAGATGAACTGAACAAAAAGTCACATCATCATTAGTGCCATGGATTATTCTGCAGGATGGCAGAGTGCAAAGAGGTAAAAATATTTTGGGCAGTTCAAAAAATAAAGGCTTATTCTATCAAGGAGATTATGGCTTTTCTTAAACAGTACCACTTCAATGTCTATTCCTTTTCTACTTCTTAATCCCATTCTATTCCTTATACCCAGGGGTGGGCAGCCAGCAGGACGGAGTAGAATGCAGTTCCACTGGCGGAAATGAAGCTGTGTGCCCAGCTTCAGCTGACTATCTCCCCCTGCCATCCTCCTCCTCTTCCTCGGAAAGTGTCAGGTAGACCAGCACCGGCAGGAGTTGCAGGGAGCCCATTTCCTCCCCTCTCTTTTCTCAACAGCTGATCAGCACCCATTAGCCTAGCTACCCAGCCTGAGGCAGGGGACAACCCAGGAAAGAAAGCATGGGAAACGCGAAGCAAATTGTCACCCCCGAGAGAGACACTTGTGAGGTTGTAAGTCAAGGACTTAACAGTTGACTTGATGATCGTGATTGTTCAAGACACTCCCACCTGGTCACATGGCCGGCAAGCCACTCCTATCCAGTCATATGACCATCAAGCCACACCCACAAAATAAGCCACACCCACAGTGTGGCAGTAAACATTTTGGCTGTCCATTATTGCTTATACCTGTGATATAGCTATGTTTTATTTTTATCTATCTATCTATCTATCTATCTATATCAGTGTTTCCCAACCTTTTTTGAGCCGTGGCACATTATTCATATTTTCAAAATCCTGGGGAACATTGAAGGGGGCGGGGGGCGGGGGGCGGGCTAAAGAAAAGTTTGGACAAAAACCCCTCTCTCTTCCTCCCTTCCGCTCTATTTCTCCCTCTTTCTCTCTTTTCCTTCCTTCCCTTTTTCTCTCTCTCCATCCCTCTTTCTTTCTTTCTTCCTCTCTTTTTTTGCTCTCTTTCTCTCTCCCTCCTTCCCTTCCTCTGTCTTTCTCTCTCCCTTGTTCTCTCTCTCTGTCTCCCTTGCTATCTCTTTCTTGCTTTTTTCTCTCTCTCTTTCACTGTCTTGCTATATGTCTCTTTCTTTCTCTTTGCCTCTGTTGCTATCTCTCTTTCTCTCTCTCTCTCTCTGTCTCTCTTTCTTTCTCTCTCTCTCTGCCTCTCTTGCTAAGTCTCTCTTTTTCTCTTGTTTTGTCTCTCTTTTTCTCTCTCTCTGCCTCTCTTGCTATGTCTCTCTTTCTCTCTCTCTTTCTCTATCTCTCTTTCTCTGCCTCTCTTGCTGTCTTTCTTTCTTGCTCTGTCTCTCTTTCTCTGCCTCTCTTGCTATGTCTCTCTTTCTCTCTCTTTCTCTATCTCTCTTTCTCTGCCTCTCTTGCTATGTCTCTCTTTCTCTCTCTCTCTGCTTCTCTTATATGTCTCTCTTTCTTTTTCTCTCTCTCTCAGCTGACTGCAAGTGGGAGCCCTGACGGTGGCAGCTGGACGTGCTGCTGGACACCGTATATGCCAGGCCCGCAGCGCCAGCATGTACGACGTCCAGCAGCACGTCCAACCGCACGTCAGGGCTCCCGCTTGCAGTCAGCTGAGAGAGAGAGAGAGAGCGCTCCCTCTCGCCGCCGCCATCTCCCCGCGACTGCCTGCGGCCGCTGCAGGCCCCCCCTCCTACCACCTCCCACCGGGCCACAAAGGACACTTGCCGCCGACGCCAGGAAAGTTTCAGCTGGGCGGGGCGCTGCCGGTACTTCCGTCCTGGGGCTCCCGCTCGCAGCTGTCCCCCGGCTTCTGCTCGATGCCGCGGTACGGGACTCCCAGTAGTACCCATCTATTGGCGGCTCTGGAGGGAGGGATTGAGAAGCGAAGCCAGGGAGGGCTGAGAGCAAAGGGGAGCGGCGCGCGCGTGAGAGGGGAGGGGCGGGGATTCCCAAAACGGACGGAGAAAGCCCTCTCTCGCAGCGAAAGCGATCCCAGCCAGGGGGCTGCGAGAGAGGGCTTTCTCCGTCTGTTTCGGGTATCCCCGCCCCGGCACCGGCAGCGCCCCGCGGCATACCTGGCCGTGTCTCGCGGCACACCAGTGTGCCGCGGCACACCGGTTGGGAAACGCTGATCTATATGTATGTATGTATATAATTTTGGCTATACTGTATCTGAGTCCTGATTTTATATCTCTTAGCCTTAAACCCTTGTTTCTACATTTACTCTTAACTTCTACAGCTATATCTCTTAAACTTTAACTACACTCTATTGCAAGGGTGTCAAACTCGCAGCCCACCCTCAGCCCCATTTTAGCAAAGGAGGAAAAAGTTGTGATACGTCACGTGGCAATGTGTCATTGTGAGTTTGACACCCCTACTCTATTGTTATTGTGCTATTACTCCTCTCCCACCTATCTCTTCCTGATATCATTAAAGGTAAAAATTACAAGTCCTACGGCTGCAGTGTTGTGGCTAGCGGCAGTGGTGACAGGCAAGTACATTTCGGCTAATGATTGAGTAGACATTTCAACAGCCCTTGCCTCAGCTAGCACTGTTGAGAATAGGCGTTGATCGCTTACCTGAACGCCTCTTCTCGTGCGGTGAGCGGGTACGGCAGTCACACGGGTTGCTCATGTCCAATCCGGTGGAACTGAGCCTTGTATTAAAAAAGCCTGCTGGATCCGCCCCTTCCCAGAATTCGCGAATCCGTAGACTTAGGCTCAGATGTGAAAGCTCAAGTATGTTCAACTCTCGTGAAAAGGAATAAGGTTAGGTTATAGAAGATAAGAAGAGAAAAACACATAAGGGAGGGAAGTGACTGCCGTACCCGCTCACCGCACGAGAAGAGGCGTTCAGGTAAGCGATCAACGCCTATTCTCCGTGCTAAAGGAGCGGGTCCGGCAGTCACATGGGACATACCCAATAGATAGGTCCCTAGGGAGGGTTCAAGTTGTCATTGTGAGAAATAACGGATTGGAGAACCCTTCTACCGAAGGCCGCATCTGCTGAGGCATATGTATCGATTTTATAGTGTCTGATGAAGGAATTAGGTGAGGCCCAAGTGGCTGCTTTACACACTTCTTCCAACGGGGCTTGAGTCGCCCAAGCGGCCGATGTGGCAGCGCTTCTGGTAGAGTGTGCCGTAATATTCTTTGGAATGGAGAGAGAGGCTGATTCATAGGCTTTAGAAATGGTTCCCCTGATCCAACGGCCTATCACTGTTGAAGACACTTTGGAGCCCATGGATCTGGGGTGATAGGCCACGAAGAGTGCTTCAGATCTCCGAATGTGGCCTGTGCGCTGGATGTAAATTTTCAGCGCTCTAGTCAAGTCCAGAGTGTGCCATCTAATAGCTAGGGGATGATCCCGTTGGGAGCAGAAGGAAGGTAAAACAATATCCTGGGATCTGTGGAACATGGAACTGACCTTGGGTAGGAAGGTGGGGTCCAAGCGTAGGACCACCTTGTCCTGATGGAACTGGCAGAGGTCCTGTCTGATTGAGAGAGCAGCCAATTCAGAAATGCGTCGGGCGGATGTAATCGCCACCAGGAATGCTACCTTGAAAGATAGGTACCTGAGAGACGCTGATTTCAGGGGTTCATATGGTGCCTGAGTAAGGGAGTGAAGAACCCGAGGTAAGTCCCAGGAAGGGTATCTGTGGACCTTAGACGGTCTGAGGTTGGCCATACCCTTGAGGAATTCTTGGATCTCCGGAAAGGAACGGAGCGGCTGTCTCCGAGGTCCTGCCAAGACCGTAGAGATGGCTGCTAAGTGCCGACGGATAGTGCTGGTGGAGAGACCTTGATGGAAACCTTTCATGAGAAAGGCAAGTATCTTGTGGATGGGAAGACACAGGGGGGAGAAACCCTCCTGCGAGCACCACTGATGAAATTTTGACCAGGTATGGTCGTATATCCTATTGGTCGATCCCCTTCTGGCCTTCAGGATGATTTCCACTGTATCCGGATCGTACCCTCGCAGGTCTAAGTCTCTCCGGATAACAGCCAGCCGATGAGGTGGAACCACTCCAGGTCCGGATGGAATGAGGCCCCCTGCCGTAACATATCCTCCGAAACGGGGAGTCGCCAAGGGTCCTGGACGGATAGTTGTTGAAGGTCTGCGAACCAGGGCCGGCGAGGCCAGTGGGGGGCGATCAAGATCACTCGAGCTCTTTCTAGGATGATTTTGTGAATCACCTCCGGTAAGATCGGAATTGGAGGAAAAGCATAGAGGAGGCCTGGAGGCCAGGGGCTCCTGAGGGCATTGGTTGCCTCCGCTCCCGGGGCTGGAAATCTGGAGATGAAGCGGGGGAGCTGGGTATTGGACTCGGTCGCAAATAAATCCAGTACTGGAAAACCGAACCTGAGGCAAATTTGGTGGAACAGTGACTGATGGAGGTTCCACTCTTCTGGATCTATGGTCGCTCGTGAGAGCCAGTCCGCTTGGACATTGAGGCTTCCCGAAATGTGATCGGCTAAGAGCAACTGGAGGTGTTTCTCCGCCCAAAGGCCTAACTTTAGGGCCTCCCTCATGAGAGCCTTGGATCTCGTGCCTCCCTGTCTGCAAATATGGCTTTTGGTGGCTATGTTGTCGGTCAGGACCAGAACATGTTAGTTGGAGATGTGAGGATAGAATTGCTTTAATGCTAGAGAGACGGCCCTTAACTCCAGCCAGTTGATGGGCCTGGAGGCCTCCTCCAGAGACCAAGTGCCCTGGGCTATCAATCCTTGAGCATGGGCTCCCCAGCCCAGGAGACTGGCATCTGTGGTGACCACAAACTGGTCTGGGCACCTGAAGGGGGAGCCCCTGTCCATGGCTGGAGAAATCCACCATTTGAGAGATCTGCGAACTGCCGGTGGAATGGCGATACGCCGTGTCGAGTTGCTGCGTCCCGATCTCTGGAAAGGTAACAGAAGCCACTGTAGTTCCCTGGCGTGAAGGCGAGCCCAGGGAACAATTCCAATGCATGATACCATTTTCCCCAGCAAGGAAGATAGGGAAACTATGGGGACTAATTGTTGGGACAACACACAGAAAATCAGGTCTTCTATGCTCTGCTTCCTCTCAGGAGAGAGAAATACCTGGGATATCTCAGTATTAATAATGGATCCCAGATGCAGAATGGCAGTAGATGGTCGAAGGTGGCTTTTATCGAAGTTTATGGAAAAACCATGGTTCTGTAGAACTGACATGGTGACAGAAAGATCTGCGGCCACCCTATCTCTAGATTTCCCATGAACTAAAATGTCATCTAAATAACATAATATGTGAATGGGCGTGGCCCAGATGTGAGCCGCTAGAGCTCCCAAAAGCTTGGTAAAGACTCTTGGAGCTGAGGAGAGCCCAAAGGGCATAGCTCTATATTGAAAGTGTCTGCCCTGGAAGGCAAAACGTAAATATTTCCTGTGGTGTTTGGCAATGGGAATATGGAGGTATGCCTCTGTGAGGTCCAGCGAGACCATGAAATCCCCTGGATGAAGGGAAGCTAAAATGGATGCCAAGGAGTGCATCTTGAATTTTCTATACTTGATGAATAAATTCAACTTTTTGAGATCTAGAATGGCTCTCCAGCCTCCAGACGTCTTAGGGACCATAAAGAGGATGGAATAAAAACCCCGGCCTTTTTGGTCGGGGGGGACTGGTTGAATGGCTTTAATAGATAGTAAATGAGAAATAGCTTCCTCCATTCGGGAACTGGATGAGGAGGATCTAGGGGAGGGACAGGAAATGAAACGTTTGGGGGGAAAGGAAATAAACTCTAAACAGAGGCCCCTTTCTACAGTGTCAATGACCCAGGGGTCCTTGGAGGAGCGGCGCCAAGCGGAGGAGAAATGGGCTAGGCGGCCGCCTATCGGATGAGAAGGGAAATTACCATCTGGGTTTCTTTGAAGCCCTATTGGAAGAGGCTCCTCTTTGGAACCGGAAGCCTCTACCCCTGGAACCTCTAGCTTGGGAACGAAAGCGGGGGGAATACTGACCTGGCTGTCTTTGAAAGGCAGGCCCCTGCTCCTGTTGGCGCCCTGGGCGACGAAAAGGCTGTGTTTTGGACGCCTTCTTGATGGTGGGGCCCAAAACCTTCTTCTTGTCTGTGGTCTCCGTGAGCAGGGGGTCCAGGAGATCTCCGAAGAGGAGGTCACGTTTCAATGGCCCCATGGAAAGTTGCCACTTTTGTCGTACTCCTGCCTGCCAAGGACGGAGCCATAGGAGTCTTCTGGCTGTTGTGGAGGCCGCTATAGACCTGGCTGCAAATCTGGAGGATTGAAGAGTGGCATCCGCCACGTACTGGGCAGCAGCAAAAACCTTGTTGAAGTCCTGTTGACCCCTCAGATCATCGGGAGGAATATGCTGTTGAAGTTGACGAAGCCAAAGAAGCATAGCCCTGGAGAAGAAGGATGCAGCTGCGGCGCTCTTTATTGCCCAGGAGTCAGCGGTGAATCCTCTCTTGAGCATTTGCTCAAGTCGCTTATCTTCTGGGCGAAGCACCTCCTCTGCCTCACCAGGCATGGCTGCAGCAGAATGGAGAGTTTTGACAGGTTCATCAGGTTTAGGGCATGATAGAAGCTCTTCGTATGAAGGAGAGAGCTTGTACAATTTCTTGTCTTTGGTAGTGGGGTTGAGGCCAGAGGCTGGATGATCCCACTGTTTAAGTAAAGCATCCTTAAATAATTTTGGCATAGGAATTACCTCATTATCTTCCTGCTCTTCTGAGAAGTATGGCAAATTTTCCTCTGGGGGATCAGTGGAGGAAGCAGTCTGCTTCTCCTGTCCAGCTAAACCTGTGGATACTCTTGCCTTGAGAAGGAGAGATTTGAAAAGTTGAGAAGGAAAAATAGTAGCTGGAGTAGGTGTTTTGACTTGAGATTCTTCGTCCTCTGAGAGACCCTGAAAGGGGTCCTCCTCCTCTGCCGGGTATTCATCCTCATCTTCGTCCTGGGAGGAGTCTGAGACCTCCTCCATTGGAGCCCTAAAGGTTGAGGAAGAACCATGGGGGCGGGAAGGACGCACAGGTGGGTGAGACACAGATGGCACATTGATGGCTGAGAGCTTAGCATCAATGGCCTTGGATAAGACAGAGAAAATAGATCGAAATTCTGGTGGTAGAGAAGAAATATCAGCAGAAATGTTAGAAGAGTCCTTGGGAGCCTGAGAGGTTTCTGGCTGGGAGGAGTCTTCCACTAAATCTGGTTCCTCTGGCCCTAGACCCCACAGGTTAGGTTGGGGTAAGTTTAGGTTTGGCTCATCCAGAGATAAAACATTTGACCCAGGAGGAGGCAGGATAGATGCTTCTGAGGGGTCAGGATTAAGGTGCACTTGGGCCTGCACCTTTAAGCGTTTAGCTGATTTGTCATGAATTTTTTGGAGGGCTAGGTCCCTTCTCTTTTCAGCTCTGGTGGATTTAGCCACATGGTGAGCTCCAGCAGGAGAGGAAACAGAGGCCTGGGGTAAATTAGTAATCTCATCACCTGTAGGCCTGGCCTCTCTGGGACCTTTAGCTGTGCCTCTCTTGGGAAAAGAAGCCATAGTCTGAAATTAGCAGAAACCAGGCTTGAGCCAAAGAACCTAGGGGGGAGAAGCACTTTTAAAAGGTTTGTTCCCAAGAGGAGTGGGATCCTGCTCCTAGGCCTAGGAGCTGCTGCGACTTGAGGGCAATCTGGGCGAGACCAGAGTTCGTGTCCTCAAATGCAGCGTGGCTAGCCTCCCTAAAGTTAATCAATTAACCAAGGCACACTGGTTAGAGGCTTAGCCGGTGGAGAATTTAGCCTGAGAGACTCAAAGCCCACTCCAGGATCCAAGCGGTGGACTGCAAGCACTAAACGGATGGCAGAGAGCCAAAAACGAAAGTGCGCAATTAAGGGGACACGAAGGCCTTCGCGCCAAAAATAAAACGCTCCGGAGTTTAAAGAAGCGATGACTAAGTCCAGGAGACTGACAAGAGAAACTTGAGAACGTCTCACACCGCAGGAGGTAATGCCCTCTAATTAAAAGCCTTTTGTTTGCAAAGAAAAAAAAACCTCCAGGCCGAGAGGATTGAGGGAAACAATCCAAGCCGGCAGCAGCAGCCGGCTGGCGGCAAAGAAAAGCCGCGGGGGGCTGGGCTGCAGGCTTCTCCCTTAAAGGAGCCGAGCTATTTAACAAGTTAAGAATAGAGAAATATGCTTACTGTTCTAAGCAGAAGGAGTCAAGGGAAGGTGTTATGTTGAACGAGCGTTTCACCGTACCGATGGATACGAGAACTGAGCGAATTCGGGAAGGGGCGGATCCAGCAGGCTTTTTTAATACAAGGCTCAGTTCCACCGGATTGGACATGAGCAACCCGTGTGACTGCCGGACCCGCTCCTTTAGCACGGAGAATGTGAGGTCTGTCATAATTAACAGACAACGGCGAAAGCGGGCGTCCCAAACTCCATAGGTTCCGTAAATTCTTATTGATCTCATTCTTTCCCCTTAACAGCCCGAGAGAGTATTGGGATCTTTGGCCACCCTACAACTCTTCAGTTTCTTCACCTGGCCAGATACCCTCCTAGCTTCACTTTCTCTATCTTCTCTGCTCCCCCAATTAATTCACATACTGTATGTGTGCACACATATTCCACAATGCATCCCCCCCCCCCCCCCTGCAATAGCCATATTATGCTTTTTTCGTAGTTTGCAAGAAGACGGAGTCTTCAGTCTTTGGCTGAACTGAGAGTGAGACAGTGAAGATGGCCAGAAGGGACTAGCATATCCTAGCTGCAGCAAGGTTTTGCTTTCACAATCTCATTGGCTTCAAATTGTATTTGTACTCAAAGGCATCTGGAGGGCACAAGGCTAAAATCGGATGATGCTGCCATCCATATTTCCTAGACTACAAAACCTCTGAAGCAAATTGTCACATCATTCACAAGGTTAATGGAGACACTTTTTACTAGTCACATACAGGCGGCTTTCATAGAGCTGCCACTGATTGCCCTCTGCAAAAATATCTAAAAGGTAAATTAATCTAGCCTGGCACACCAAGTCAAGGCAATATACATATCTATTATTTTCTAGACTCTGGATATAAATGAGAAGAATTGTTCCGGGTAATCACAATTTTGAATGCTTATTGTTATCACCCATTCTACAGTAAATATTGGAAAAAACATTCAAAAGTGAAAATAAATCCAGTATGCTAACAAGTGAAAGATACAGAGTCTTTTACATCATGAAAGTATTGCATTTATAAATAGTTCAAAAGGTCAAATGAAATGAAGTTTGACTCATTATGCATTTTAATGAATACACAAACACATGCAACTAAGGAAGGATAAGCAACATAATACACTCCAGATTACTATAACTATAACCATTACTATCCATACTAACTGTGGACTATTAAGAGTTGTAGTCCTAAATATTTGGAGGGCAACTCTTCCCTAGCTCACACTAAAGCATTCTCTTTATACTCATTAGCTATCTATGTCTCACACAGCACATTTAAGAATGTACTCAAGTGTGTACTCATCATCATCAAGCAAGGATTTAATGGCTCTCAAAGCACATTCCTAAAGTTAATCATGTATTTAACTGCCTTAGCAAACTGAATTCTGAATTTAGGCTGTGTATTTTGTTCACTGTGGACCCCTAGCTTTTTATGCAAGCTTGTTCTTGTTTTTTCTGACCCTTTGTTCAACTCTTCTTTAATCCAGAATATTAATTCTTCCTGAAAAATAATAAAGTACATTGTTCAGGCTGTTTTAGCTTATTGAAATCAAGAGATGCATTACTTAATGCTTTCAATTGAACTATATCCCAAATAACTTCCCTTCACTTTCAATTTGCATGTGTATAATACCTGAAATTAGCCAAGTAAATTTTGCTCAAGTCAGAAGTTCCTTCAAGCACATCTTTCTTCTCTGTCAGAAAAAATGCAGCAGTACCAAATTTAATAGCTATTTATTGCTTTCTCGTGATATCAAAATTTGCTGCCTGAGGCAGGTGCATAATACAATAATTTTGCATTATGTAAATATCTGGTGTTCACATACAGTGTAGACAGCCCCAAAATTTCTTCTAGTATGCTAATTTCTGAATACCCATTCACAACATGATGTATGTGAAAAAAAAGACAATTTCTCTTTCTTGGAAAGCATAATCAAGACTATAAAAATGCTTTATGTATGGCTCCATAGAGGTCACAGGAACATACCAGATATCGCCTGCCTCATAAATGGAACAGAACTCATCCAACAGCGTGCAATTTTGTAACCATGCCTGTTTTGGCTTATCTCCTATTTCAAGAACAAATGTGATACAATTTATGCATTTCTCCATAAGAAATTGTGTGCCTTTGAGTTGAATTTCCTTAGTTTGTGCAAGGTTGAACACTTAATTCACCTTTTCTCCCCAAAATAGTAACAAGGTTATTCTGCAATAGCCCTGTCATTTCAAATTTTTCCCAGTGTTCTGATTTTTATAGTCTCTGATTACTTTTCTCCTTCATGAATGCAATTATTCAACTGCCAACACTCCACAATAAGATGACCTTTGGATATTTTTGACTATAATTTCCATCATCCCTGGTAGCCCTCATCCTCAAAATATTCCAAGCTACCTTGATTATGACACATTTCCTACAAAATAAAGAGAATGTAAATAAATTATTGCATTCTTTTGGGCATTACTCCTCATTTTCATAAACACTGTGCAGTACTGTATAGCTAATCATTGTTGCATTTTTGCCACCATTATGAGGAAGAACAGATGGCCTGGGTCCAGGTCAAACTCCTGCAAGCAAAGGGACATTTATCCCTTTTTGCTGCCTTACATTTAAAATATCATAATGTACTATATATGTGGTGGGAAATAATTATGATCCACTTTAATTGGTATTTCAGGAGCCACTTCTGAAATATGAAGTATATTCATAAATCAGCATTGAGACTCCCCAAATCAGGAGATTTACACAAAAGTTAACTGAAGTTTTTAAAAAATACCTCTCTCTCGCTGTGTATGTGTCTCATCACTCAAGGGTTCAACACTCAGCTGCTGCCAAGAATTAATAAGTGATCACTACCGGTAACTTTTTGCTCTAAGGCAGCAAATGCTGCCACTGAATATAAGAAATGAAAAGTCAGAGCTATATTCATTACCAGCTGAGAATAAAATATGTGAAGCCATATTCATAAAGGCTAGCAAAATAATTAATTTTCTCTAAAAACAGAATATGTAGAAGATGAACAAATTTAAAATTAAAGCCTTCTCTTTTTAGTATTACATATTGGTTTGGCCAAGATATATGGAGTTTCAATACGGACAATTGACTCATCACTGACTATGTGTAATTTGGATAGTAAAATTAGTGCAGGAATTATTAGAAGCTGAAGTGGCAGGAAAATTTAAGCAATCAAAAAGTGTCCCCATATTTTTATCACATTTGCAGAATTATCCAAAATATGTGTTAACTACAAAAATTGACATCCATGTAGAGTTGCCAAAATACACTTACGTTGCTCATGCCTATATTTCTATTGGAAGTAGTCCTCCAATGATGTTCACTACCTCAAACTTATATTTCCAAAATGATTTTGTTTCAAAGTACCCTTGATTCTTTCCCAGAAACAAAAGGAAGGTACAAAGGTGTACCAATTATGGAGTCTGAAGAAACTAATGTCGTATAATACCGGCAATATAATATTAACTTTGTGAAGACAAGGAATTGCTAATTTAAAAAAAATACATTTTAACAGCATTAGTTCATCACTGTAAAGAATAGGCAGAAAAGCACTACTTGTCCAAAGAAAGACTAATTTACATAAGTCTTTCCCCTGAACATGATTCATTTTTAAAAAAACAATAGATACATTAAAATATACACGGAGCTACTCAAGCACAAACTTTTCATCTATGTGGCTCTGGTCTTAAAAATCACCAGCTGGTACATACCATTAAAAAAAAGAGCTTTCGTTCTCATCACAACCCATTCTGATTAAATTTTCTAAAATCTCAACACAGCTCTGGCATTTTTACAACACTTGAGACTATATATGATCTAGGTATCTGATATTTCTCCAAGGAGCGTCTTTGCAATGCAGTTAAAATTTTAGATGAAACTATATCCATATATTTTATTACGCTTTCCCTTGACATCATTACCATAATTATGTTCAAAATTAAACAGCCAACATCGATGAATCTTATATTAGAGGGATACAGCAATATAGTTGACACTAAGGACATATCTACACTTAAAACTTCAATCTGATTCTTTCCTTTGCTCATGGTAATTTAAATTTAAACTATTCTTTTTAAATGCCTGGAAACAATTCCCTAACCACTGATCCTCCTACCTTTCCGCTCCAAGAAATCTGTTGCTTTCCTTTCTGTGGTGCACATGTTTATTTTTCTACATATGTCATATAACATTATATGTACACAAATTTTTACACTCCAATAACAAACTTTTGCACTCCTTTTATCATGGGTTCTAAAATATCCCAGTTTTTGTTAAGAATTTTGTATATACTGTACTGTACTTTGCTGGTTTGATGTATTTTTGTATATTGTACAAAATACTTTCACATACCTTTATGCACATATATGGGCAAAGTGCAATCCATTTTCAACCTGGCAGTAAAAAATTATTATAATTACTTTGCTTGATGAACTGAAATAAGTATTTTTGTTTTGTCTATTATCAAGCATTTATATTGTCATGTCAGCTCAATTAAATCTCTATTATCTGAGATTTGTCTTTTCTATAGGTATATTAGTGTTTTAACTTTTAAGGAATAAAAATATTGTTTATAATATAGGACTACACCAAAATTCTACCTGCAGGAACGGGTGGTGGGGCGCCACGAAGGGCGCCGCTTGAAGACTGCCACAGTGCCGTTGTCATCATGGCACAAAGCCACGCAGTCAGTCACTTCTCCGGCCAGCAAGCCAGCTGCCCAGGAAAGCATCACACTTTTCAAACGCGGCGCTTTCCTGGGCAGCCGGCTTTGCTGGCCGGAGAAGCGAGTGATCCGGGACTGCATGGCTTTGCGCCACTTCAAAAGTTTCCGTGGGGGGGATCATAATGGCTGTGCGGGCGCACGCCCACGCAGCTTAAAGGTAACAGTGGCCGGCGCCCTCCCACTGGGCCCCAAAGCTCACTTGCCATCACTGCCAGGGAAGCTCCAGCCGGGGTGGGCTCGTGGCACACCTGATCACGTCCCACGGCACGCACACTGGTTGAAAAACACTGATATAAACAGATATCCTTAATTTTATAGCATACTATCTGTACAATTGGTATAAGGGAATATGAAGAAGAGTTTATTTCATATAAAAGAACTCCTCTTGCCTAAATAGTTCTGGATCTGAAGGAATTGTTTGAAAATGAAATATGTTTTTGGCCAGTAAATGGAATGTCTTTTCCTTGTTATTTCGGTTTTGCAAAGGAAGAAACTGAAAGATTGCAGAAACCTCCTACAATCTTCAATTTATTACAACTTCTATCCATAGCTTTACATTACTTGAAATGTCTGAATGATATCATAGGTACAAATGGGCTGAACTACATAACTTTTAGCCACTATTTCCTGTACTTTAATATCTTTGTAAGGTATATCTATGATTTTAAAGAGAAATACAAACATTTTAGATGTCCATATTCAATATTTCTATCAGAACTATATATCTAGAAAAATAATTATTAGAACATTAAATCAATTCCCAAGCCATTTGGGAATTGATATATAAATCTTGTAAATCATTGTATTTCATGCTGCAACCTATTACATCAGGGAGATACGTCTTTATAAGTGACACTTCTCAGGAAATGATATTTCTTTAATTAAACTAAGTTTACCAACAGACATGCAGTGCAATGTTAGAACATGATTTCCTTTTTCAAATGAGAATTTTTTACATTAAAGTCATGCATTATATATACCATTAATGAAAATTATTAATCCAGGTTCATCTATTTTTTAATTTGTGTTTACATCTAATCTATTCAAGATTTAAAGTACAGTGATACCTCTACCTAAGAACGCCTCTACTTAAGAACTTTTCTAGATAAGAACTGGGTGTTAAAGATTTTGTTGCCTCTTCTTAAGAACCATTTTCTACTTAAGAACCTGAGCCCAGAAAAATTTCCCAGGAAATTTGAGAGTGGCATGAAGGCCTGGCCTGTTTCCTGCCATTCCCCTCGGTTTCTTTCTCTGGCGCAGTATATGGGAGGCAGCCTCGCCCCTGGTGTATTGGAAGCGCGTGCTCCTCCTCGCCGTCTGAGAGTCCCTCTTTTTTTTTAAGCCTTAAAGTTTTGGATTTTTTGATTCCCCTCACCTCTCCTTCTTCCTTCATCAGCGACTGTCCTCCTCCTCTTCCTCCTCCTCCTCCCACCCAAATTCCGAGCTTTTATTTCTTTCCTAATGGGTTTGCATGCATTATTGGCTTTTACATTGATTCCTATGGGAAAAAATGCTTCTTCTTACTAACTTTTCTACTTAAGAACCTGGTCACGGAATGAATTAAGTTCTTAAGTAGAGGTACCACTGTATATTATTGCAAAATGAGAACAGAGAAAAAGTTCAAGATAAAGTTGAATTATTTCACTCATGCTATAGGGAATGCCCTATAAAATACATAAAAGCAGAACAAAAGTTTAATATCCTGTTAAATGCTTATAGATTTTCTCTACAATGAAAAATCTGCTATATTCCTTCAATAAGCACAAGTCCCAGTTGCCACATAAAAACCTATCCACAAATTTTCAATTTGTTGCTCAAGCTTTACAGTCAAAGTTTATCAATTGCCTAGGGGCACAAGAGTTCAAACATTAAGTGTAGGAAACCATGAAGGTGCAAAGCATTTCTCGTAGCAAACAAACCCTTTTTTGCAGAGTCTTAATGTACCACAGTCTTAGCAGAATTTTTCTTATGCAAGTTCCAGAGCTTGAGCAAAGCAGACTTCGCAGTATAATTTCTAAAGATAGGCACATGCGTAATGAAAAAAGTTTTCATAGACACCGAATCTCTACTTTTTATATATATATCTTGCCTGGGAAGGTCTGAATTAATAAAGTATTTAGTAAAATAAAATTGGATGTTCTTCAAAGAATTGTTCCATATATTGTTATATATCTAAAAGACTGGATCATATGTATGCAACTACAGTGTTAACTCTACTTAAGAATGCCTCTACTTTGCCTCTACTTTGCTAAATAAGAACCGGGTGTTCAAGATTATTTTGCCTCTTCTTAAGAATCATTTTCTTCTTAAGAACCCAAAACCGGAAACTTTTCGGGTTCGGGAGGCCGCCGAGAAGCGCTGTCGCCCGGCTGTCATCTTCTGAAACAGCCGAGGGGCTTCTCGGCATTCTCTTGAACACCGAACCTGGAAGTTCAGCAAACGTTCGGGTTCCGGAGGCCACCGAGAAGCGCCCGGCTGTTTCAGAAGGTTACAGCTAGGTGGCGCCGCTCGGCAGAGCGCCGTTTTTACAATTGGCAGCGGTGTTTTCAGCTGATCTGGAGGCTGAAATGGAGGTGGGGAATCCCAATAGGGAATTCCATGGGCGGAGTTTTGACGTCACGAAGACGTCCTTCCTGGAGGCCACGTTTCGGCCTTGGAAAATTAATAAAGACTATTTTTAAAAAAAGAAGCCACCTGAGGTTGTTACAAATGGTGATTACATGATCCCGGGGCAGTGTAGCTGTCATAAATACATGCCAGTTGCCATGTGCCTGAATTTTTATCATATGATCATGCTGATGCTGCAACAGTTATAAGTGTGAAAACCAGTCACAAGTCACTTTTTTCAGTATTGTTGCAATTTCGAAAAGTCAGTAAATGAATGGTGGTTGAGAGCTACCTGTAATTCATATTGTTTGGCCAGGTTTGGGTAATAGGAACAAACTTTTTTTGTTATATGGCAGCAATATATTCCATAAAATCTAAATTTATTGTTATTTAACCATCAGATTTTTACAGCCCAGATATAGTATTGCTAGCAAAAATAGAAATAATAGGGAATTGTAAACCATAGTATTGTTTTCTACCTTAAATCAGTTAACCAATCAGTATTAAGAGAAATAAAGAAAAAGGACAAAGAGCAAGTTATTATTATACCATTATATATATAATCCTATATAAAAAGTGCTATTGAGAAGTAAACTGATCATAATGAAGGTAACCTGTTTGTTTGTTTTTAAAAGAATGTATTAGCTATAATGTAGTTCTTAGGCTCATGATTATGAACTGCACACATGCTGAAAACTCTCCATTAAACTGTGGGAGATTTACGATCACAACAGATAATTTTTCAGACAATTAAATGTTTTCAGGACATGAATTAATCTTATGGCTAAGCAGCATTTGCAAGCTGCATCCTGCAGGTTCTTTTGGATAGGGAAGCTATGGATCACAAGTGATAGGAGCCCCAATGGATCAGATTGTGTCCAGTGCTAATGGCCTCTGGCTTTAGTCTGTGGATAGGCAGAGAGAGAACTGGTGCAGTTTCAGTTTTCCTCCAGAGCATAATACAATGCATCTATTTCTGGAAAGTGTTGGATACAGTCACAAAGATTTATAAATAATTGTAGGCGGGGGTTCCGTGCTACCTTTGATGCTCTCATCTGTATGATACCTAAACTCAGTCAAAACAATCTGGATAAATTTTGGCCACAGGATGTGGTCCTATCATTTCCACCAGGCCGAGGGCAGTATATTTTTTAATTGCATGTCAGGGATTCAGACCAAAAGCAATCAGATTATGTTTACATGTTTGAGAACTAATGCAGAAAAGAAAATCTGAACCTTTAAATTTGAGAGAAAGAGAACAACACCTATACCTCCAAGCACACACTTCCTTAACAGAATAACAGAGTTGAAGGAATCTGGGAGGTCTTCTAGTCCAACCCCCTATTCAAGCAGGAAACCATACTAGGGGTCAGCAACCTGTGGCTCTTTTATCTCTTTGCTGAGGCTCCCTCCTTTCATTCCTCTTCTGTAGAGAAAAGTGGCTGATGTTGCTGCTGTTGCTGCCTCCATGGCCTGCCCGCTGCTCTCTCAGTTCATTGCACAGCACAGTGAAACTTAGCATGCTTCACAATGGGGGAGATGGGATCCCCTCCTCCTCCTGGATCCCACTACAACACAGAGGCACAATGCGACCCTGCCCCTTTCGCCCCTGGCAACAGCAGTCACATCAACCATGGCAGGGGTTGGACCGGTGGCTCGGGATGGAGAACAGGTCGTACATCTCCCCAAGCAAGCAAGGCACACCCAGCACCAACAAAGACCAGAAGTAGCCAGCTACCATTTCCTGCTGCAGTATATTGGGCAGCAAGACCCAGCTAGAGATGAGGTGCCAGAGAATCCGAAAGAGAGAGAGAGATAGTCGAAGATAGAGAGAGAGAGAATCAGAAAGAGACAGAAACAAAGAGAGAAACTGACATAGAGAGACAGAGACAGACAGACACACAGAGAGGAAGGAAGAGAGAGAGAGAGGAAGAAAGAAGGAAACAGAGAGAGAATCAGAGAGAAAAAGAGGGGGGGGAGAGAGAGAGACAGACAGACAAAGATGAATACGCACCCGAGACCGAGTGTGGCAAGAGCTAGCTGAGAGGTGTGAGGCATGACTGGGCAAATAATTTAACAAACATTTTTCTGCTGTAATGACCGGTTGAGTAGGCATGGCTGGAAGGAGTTTCATTTGACTGGTGAGTGTGAGTCACCACAGTTGTTAAATTATTGGCTTACAGCTTACAGTGTTTTCTTTTCTGTTCCAAATGGTTCCAAATGGGACCTCTGTCCTATACCATTTCAGACAACACGCTCTTCCATCTGTTTTTAAAAGCCTCTAAGTGATGAAGCATCCACAACTTCATTCAGTCATTCCACTGATTAATTGTTCTAACTATCAGAAAAATGCTGCTTGATTCTAGGTTGGTTATCTCCTTGATTAGTTTCCATTCATTGTTTCTTGTTCTGCCTTCAGATGCTTTGGTAAGTAGAAATAGAGCTTTTCTTCTTTGTGGCAGCCCCTAAAATATTGGAACCCTGCAATCGTGTCAATAGCAGTGCAATCATGTTATGTTTCGTAATTCATATCTAGCTGTTGCTGTTAAGGAGAAGGGGAATGAAAGAATCAAGTCTAGAATGGGTGGTTTGGGAATGAATTTTTCAATAAATATCTTCCCCATTTGACCCTCAGCTTTGGGCTATTGTCTGCATTAGAGTTAGGTTTTCCCAGCTCAAGTGGAAAGCAAAGATACAGGGAGCTTCATCTGCATGCATAATACTCACATATGTATATATGCACACTCAAACACTCACACTCAAATTATAGAGATAATTTTAAAAAGCAGAAAGAGACAAAGGTGGGAAATGTACCAGAAAATGAAAAGGAGAATCAGAACATGTAGAGAAGGATCTGTCAACAATGAGCAAGAAGAAAGGATTGATGGCAAAGGAGTAAGAGTGAGGATGTTTGGTTTGAAGGAGATAACCTACTATATTTGGTATAAATGAAACCCATATTTCATTCTATTTGTCCATACAAAGTCTATATCTATAGGCAATCTACTCATAAGTGCCAAGTGCAATCAGGTTTTCAATTTATTTAGTGAAAGGAGTCATACATTTATTTTCCAATGCTGCAATAAGGGCACAGAGAATCATTGTCCAGTTGTCAAATTCAGTTTACTAGGCATGTACAAGAAAATACTATTCTCTGAAAATATTCCCCTTTGTTGCACAATCTTATTTATATAATTCACTTCCTTTCCCCCAAAACCTAATGGCTTTTCAAGAAACATTTTGGGGGAAAAAGTCATATTTAATATATTAGAAACATACATATCTGAACATAAATGTAAACATGTATGTTTACTATTAAACTGAGTTTTTTATTTGTTGTATTATTTCACTTTTTTTTTAAAAAAAAGCACTTTGTATATGCAATTTTTGAGGTGGGGCATTAGAATTTATCATAACTATGTTAATTACCTTGTCAGGAAGGTTTCCTTTCTTCTGGTCATTATTTTAAAAGCAATAAAAAATAGGCTCCACTGGATACCCAAATGTATTGCAAATTGATCAAAGACTACACATTTTGAAGCATAACAGGGTAGATTTGGGAAGCTGAAAGTAAAGTGAAGAATAAAAAGCAGGAAAGGCATGAATAACAGAGAATGAATGACAAAAAGAAGGGTGAATCAGAAGGAGACAGTACAGGTAATTCTTGACTTACAATGGTTCATTTAGTGACCATTCAGTTACAATGGCGCTGAAAAAAGTGACATAGTTGCTTTTCACACCTCTACTGTTGCAGCATCCCCATGGTCACATGATCAAAATTCGGATGCTTGGCAACTGGTTCATATTTATGATAGTTGCAGTGCCCTGGAATCATGTGTCAATGGGGAAGCCAGATTCACTTAACAACGGTGGCAAGAAAAGTCATAAAATGGGGCAAAAGTCACTTTTTGTTTCACTTAGCAACATAAATTTTGGGCTCAGTTGTGGTCTTAAGTCAAGTGCTACCTGTATATTGAAAAATCGACCTCAGTAACTGAGATGAATATAAGATGGAAGCCTAAAGTAAAAGTTTAGAGGTATTTTTCTAAAGGAAGAAAATGTTTCCCAGAAATATATAGCTCTCTTATTTATTTCCTTTTATTAAATGTTCTACTGTTTCTTTAGGGGAATTAGATTTTTTTTCAGTACTGTATGTACAATACATAAATTTTACTTGATCCTGGAATAATTGTCTCTCTTACATGAGGAGGGGTTTTTTCAGTCATTAGATTGTTTCATGTACTTAGTTTGTTTCCTTAAATATTTTTTAAATTCTTCTATGCCATTCTTGTGAAGTTATATCAAACTGGATACCCCACCTGCCATCAATGTCTGTATTAGCTCTTAAGTTAGCACATTACTGTTGTCATCTATTAAGAGATCCATCCGGTGGTCTATTGTGGCTTATAATAGCTTGTAATATGGCTTCTAATATTAGAGAATTGTTCTTAATGTCATCTTGGTAAGCAGCTTTAGTGGTATTTTTTCACATTTCTACTAAATCATTCTGCATTTTGAACAGTGTATTAAATATTATTCCTGCAACCCTGTTGTACTCCCTGTTTTTTATCCTTGATATGAATTTAATACCTACAATTAAAAACATACTGATAATAAGAATAAATAAGTTATGAAGTAATGAAATGTTGTCTACAAGGGGAGAGCAAAAACAAATGAAAATTAAAGATTTCAAATACAGTACTATGATGCCAGGTACACTGCTGTTCAATAAATCTTTATTACCGATGCCCAGATATACTCCCAAGATATGAGAAACTGAGGAAGAAAGCTCATAGATAAGGTCAAAAGATATCCCTTTTAAATTACATTTTAGTATGGAAAATGTGAGAGTGCCATGTAGGGGCTTTTCAGCTTAATGGGGAAACTTGGTTTTCATACATCTTTAGGCAGCTGAAGCACAATAAAAGATGAGCTCTGAGAACAATGTTTTCTCCTTTGATATATTTCCTTCCTGATGGAAGGTAAGTATACTTTCACTGTTAATAAGTCTTACACCAAATCCATAGCCATTGGTACTGCTCCAGAATCGATATGTATTATCATAGATAATGGAATGTCTATGGAAACTATGGGCAGGGAAGGGCTTCAAAAATTTTAGCAACAGGTTCTCTGCCTGGTTACTGGGTGGGCATGGTCTAGCTGGTCTCCTGCACCATGGCAGGGGGTGGGGCTTGTTTTTTCCCTCCCTGAGCCCTAGAGGCCTCCAAGAAGGCAAAAATGGCCTCCCCTGGGCACCAGAGGCCTTCCGGAAACCAGAAATGGGCCTGTTTCCAGCCTTCCAGAGCCTCCGGGAGGCCCGTTTTTCACCTTCCCTGAGCCTCCACATGGGCCCTGCATTTACCTGACATCCAAAACAGGCCGTGTGGAGAATCCTTAGAGGGGAGGGGCAGTGTGGGAAGAGTGGAAGGGGTGGGACAGGTGGGGCCAGGCAGGAGTGGGATTTGGGAGTTCGCTGAACTGCGCAGAATCTTCACTAGAGGATTGTCCGAACCTGGGGCAGCCCACCCCTGCTGCAGAGCCACCTTCATATCCACAGATGAACTGCACAACAGCGTGTCTTATTCGGACTTGACGTTCTACCATATACATGCTGTTGGGCAGCAGATCTGATTAACATTATGCACAATAATGGTGTAGTAAGTCTCCAATATAACAAATAATATTTCTTTGCCATAAAAATGCATTCATTTTTTAAAAATTATTTTCAATGTCTTAATATTCAAAATCAAATATTCCATGATTTTCTGAGTCTTTCATCTGTTTAAAACTTTCTGTAGTTCAAACCATGTCTTACTTTTGGCTGTTCATTCTGAATTGTTAAAGCTTATAAAGATACAGTCTCATTTAATGTTTGTATGTATGTATGTATGTAGGACTAAAGACATCCCCATGGAGTTTTCAGTTTTGTCTTTTTGAAGGTATGTTAAGTTCTTTAAAGTAATTAATAGACAATTTCCAAAAGTGATTAACAAAGGAAGTACAAATTCAATGTCCTCTGACTAGGACTAGAGCAAGAGTGAAAAAATTCTTCATCTCCTGGTTCTCCTACCCTCCAGAGATGATAGCCTTTGCAGTCTGCCCATGAAAAGCCACTGTATGGAGCATAATGTGGACAACCTCATGTCCTCTCTTTCTCCAGAAGAGGTTGAAGGAGCAAATTTACTCATTGGCTTCTTTTTCACAGCCACAATTGTCAGCACTGCTTTTTGCAGAGCTATCTTCAGTACCATTTCTTCACCAAAAGTCTGTATCCTAATTTCTCCCTCTATAATCTAAAAGGCACCATTGTTAACTGATGTATTGTAAAAAAATATTATTTCTCAATGGCTTTTAATGCTTTTCAAAATATTATAAAATATATACATTTTCAAAATATACTGTAAACATGGATGAAAACTACTAAAATAAAATTAACAAAGCTTGCAGCCTACCATATTAGTAGTTTTCAATGAAAAAATTTAATCACTTCATTCACTGCTATTTATTTCCCTTCATACACTATTCTGTCATTACACTTTAGTCTATTCTTTAAAAAGAATATCACATCTTTTAAGATATTTGTACTTTAGTAAATATTTATTATAGAAATAATTTGTTATTCAACTAAATCAACTATTATAATTTATTTCATTAGATTACAGATGCTTCCCAATCCCAAAGTGACTAGATAGTTCACAATGAACAAAACAAAAATATTCCAAACATAAAAGAAATATAAAATATAGAAGATCAGTATCCATCAGAACAAGTGAACAATCTTGTCCTTGAGGGGGAGTGTGCTTGTCACCAGTCAAATGAAAGGTAATTAAAAAACAAATCTGTCCATGGAAATAAATTGATGCTAATGTCCCCCAATACAAGATCACATTGTAATCGTCCTGAAATACAAACAGCAACAAAAAAATCTAAAGCCACCAGTATTGATAGCTTAAGAAACTCCATGGTTACCATGTTACTCACTCGTGAATTGTCCCAGATTCAATGAGGTCAGGTGGAAAATTGAAACCACCTGAATGCTACCTGCCTTAAAGTCCCTATTGCAGCCCAACAATGGAATCCAGCAACTGAGGCAAGGATGATGCTGGACATCAGAGAGAGTGGTAGATCAGCTCAATTTCAGTCAGAGACCCTCACATCTGGTTGTATGTAGAGCAGACACTGACACACTTTCAAGATTCATGGAAGCTAATATCCAATACACCAGTAGCGGGTTGCTCCCAGTTCAGCCCTGTTATTAGAACTAATAGTGCTGGTGGCCGGAGACTCTGCCCACCTGCCCGGAATCCTTCTGCACATGTACAGAAGCATCACACATGTGAGTTCATGTGCAAATTGGTAGTAATGGGTTTTAGAACCCACTACTGCAATACATCCCTTGACTGTTTCAAGAGGCAACTTATAGTTAATTCATGCTTCACCGGGTACCCAACCATCTCCAATAAGCAGGTCTTTGAGGAAGCAGGCTTCCATGACAGGTAGCACTGAAAGCCTAGCCAGACACCCCAAAATGCTCTCCACCAACTTCATATAGTAAGAAAGATCAGAACTCTGAACAGTTGTGAACAGAACAGAACAGAAAGGATACCACAATCTACAAGTGGTAAAGAGTCCCCAGAAGGATTAAATTTAGAGCACAAGCATGGAAGACAACCACTGGCATACATATGAAATCTCTAAATCACAAGGTAACAACTTAAATACTAAACTCTTCCTAACATGGTGCTGTCAAGCACTACCCAAACATTTCTTATTCTCCTCCAAAGTATCCCTCCAGGATCCTCTCTACTGAACATAAATTATTCCAGGAGTTGAGGTCATCCTCCTCAACTCCACAAGTTAAACTTGTGGCTGAGGCCACAAGCCCACAACCTTGGGCAGTCATCAGCTCTGTTATCAAAGACCACATTAGTAAACCAGCTGTCTCACTACTGAAGCTTAACTAGCATCTTTAGCCAGCTCAGATCGCTTCCATAGACTCTACTGTCTCCTCTACCACGAACCCTGCCAACTGCAACATGCCGTGGGTTGCCTTTGGCCTCAGCTCCTATCACAGGTCTAGTCCTGGATGCTATCAATTCCTCCTTGATTCCCCAGCTTTGATATCAGCTATGTCCTGGTGCATCTTTCAGCCTTATATAAGCACTTTCTGGTCTTTGTGCCATTTAAGGGTTCCAGTAAATACCATTATATTCTCATGTCCTGCTCTTCTGAAAACTAGATTGGCAACTATCATCACAGTGGTCGCAGGGTACAAACCCAGCCTTTCTCCTGCATATAACAAACCAGAATCTCCACTAACAACCAACATTTCTACACACCATGTTTTTAGTGATAATAGTTCATTCATGTTTTAATTCAGTAGTTCCCAGCACTCCATCTATATCCCGGTACTGGTTCACAACCCTTTGGGAACGGGGTTGATTGTGCAAACAGTGGGCATACACATTAAACCATGTCCTCTCCCCCCCCCCTCTCTCTCACACACATACCAGTTGTCAGTCCAGGGCTGGAAAGGTTGGGAACCACTGTTTTAATTGATCCTATTAACATTTATTATTTATTTACCTATCAGGATCAAAAGTAAGTTAATGAAAATACTCTAATCAACTTAAGTCCAGGAACTAAACTAAGCCCCTCCAATTAGATGTGTTGTGTGAATTGTCTTCCAGAATACTAAGCATTCTCTCCAGCTTCTGAGGAGAAATAGATGAAATTCTATTGTGCCAATGTAGAAATTACACTTCTCCATACAACCTACTTTTTTTGCCTCTTCCTATGATTGAATGGGAAGTATGGGCAAAGCAGAATTTCACATGCATTTTAGTAAGTTCTCAGGATTTGATGGAAAGCACACACACTTCTATTGTTTTCTGGTTTGTCAATACTAAGCAAAACAAGCAGCATTTCCAAGCTTAACTTTGCAAGAGTAATTTACAACTTGATAATTGCACTCCATTTTCTCCCTCCTTCTTCTGCCCATCTGGTAGAATTGAAGTGGTTTGATATTTAAAATGGAGCTTTTATTTTATTGAACTTTAGCTTAAATGTTCTGGTGGCATATGTTTGCATTTTGTAACATTAGTTTAACATGGATGTATACTGCTTTATTTCTTTTTGGAGGGGGGGGGGTAAAAGTTTTTTATTTTTCTCCACTTTTAAACATTGCAATATCATATACCTTCAATCTTCAATACAATACAATGAATTTACATTTATATTCGGTATTTATCATCCAACAATATGCTGCCTCCTTTACTTTTATCACCTGGAAAACTTTCATATAAACTTTTAAAAATATCATTATACAAACTTACAATACTATTTGCTATTATATCTCATCTATTTACTTACCTATTTTACTTATCTATTAAATTTTATTACATTTAGGGCCAAAATGATTATTTTCAATTGTCACACATCCTTATTTACCTCTTAAAATTTCTTTACCCTTATCATATACTAATTGCCCCCCTTTTTAAATACTGCTCTATTTCTAAAGACACTACTTCTATTTTAAAGTTAAGAATAGGACCAAAAAACCCAAAAGCCTTTAACCATTCTTAAAGCTCACTTTGGCTCATGTTGATACTGGTATTGGTCACATCACATCAAAGAAATGTGATTGGAACCTTCCTATTTTTGCAGAGGCTTACAGAATTCAGAAGAAGGACACTTTCCCATTGAAAGAGTAGCCCTCTATCATGTACTTCCATCAGGTGAAGTGAATTCAATAAAATATCTATAAAGCAAAAGGAACAGCTAATTTACAATTAATTTTAATAGTAAAAATAATTTATAAGATAATTAAATGAGGAAACATTTATGGGCTCTACAGTGAAGGTGCATTCATGCTATTTATTAGGTTACAAAAGAACTTTTTTTTCTTCAGAATTGGCTTTTAATTAGGCATCTAAAGATTTCAACTCTTTAATTAAAGCACAAGTCTAGTATCCATTAAATCTTCATAGCCTATAACTTACAATACTGGAGAGGTTTCAATATATTGCCTTTCTCTGGTTCTTTGCTCTTCCAGCAAACACAGTATGTTTATTGTCTTGATACACAGTACGAAACTGCACCTTTATGCATCATTAAGAAGGATAAAAGCAGATTGGAAATAAGTTTGGATATATCTTTGCCCTGTTTGAATAAAATTGCCTTGAAGCAAATTCATTTTGAAGGTTGGCACAATAACCAGTTTGCTATAAAGTTCTAACCTTCTAACATCTAAGGAAGTGATGGCTCACCTTTTCTGGACCGACTGCCCAAAATACAGGTTAACCTGAACCCCAGAATGCAATGTGTGCATGATCCCTGTGCATGCACCTGCCCCATGCATGTATGCATGGTGCCCCCAAATGCACCTCCTGCACACCCCCTGCCCCCCCCCACATGCGCAGAAATGAGCCCATCACCAGCTGGCCGGTGGGACGTGTGTGTGCATGCATAGCACAACTGAACTAGTGTGATGGCTTGCATGCCAACAGAGAGGGTACTGCAAGCCATCTGTGGTAAACATGCCATAGGTTCACCGTCATGGACCTAAGGCATGATTTAAACAACAGATTGGTAAAACTGAAAGAAATTAGCTAGTTGCTAAAACACTGGTACATTTCACCTATGCCTAATTGTTTTTTTTAAATTCCAGGACATAATTACAGGTAGTACTCAATTTAATTTTTTTTTTAAAAGCACAACAAAGAATGTTCTTTCTGCGCCAACTCAGGAAGCTCAAACTGCCCAAGGAGCTGCTGATACAGTTCTACAGAGGAATCATTGAGTCTGTCATCTGCACCTCTATAACTGTCTGGTTTGGTGCTGCAACCCAACAGGACCGACACAGACCGACACAATCAGAACTGCAGAAAAAACACTTGCTGCCAACCTGCCTTCCATTGAGGACCTGTATACTACACGAGTCAAAAAGAGGGCTGTGAACATATTTACTGATCCCTCACATCTTGGGCATAAACTGTTTCAACTCCTACCCTCAAAACGTTGCTATAGACCACCGCACACCAAGACAACTAGACACAAGTCAGCTTCAGTGGCCTGCAGTACAGAACTCTACCTGCTGCGCCACCTCGGCTCGATTATGTGCTGGGTGTATATGGTAAAGGGTAATAGATCAGATGCAAAATCGTAGTAGTAAGTTTTGGTGTTTGTGTGATGATGTAGATGTTTTTGTCATGCAAAGTACATTAAAAAGTTATGTTGTAAAAGTCTATGTTTACATTTCAGTTGTGATCGATATTTAATCTTACTCTATTGTTTGTTTTTCGATGGAACATTAGAAGGCGGACCGAGTAAGCTTATGTGAGTTTTGCCCCAATTCATGACTTTTTCTTGCCACATTTTTTAAGTGAATCACTGCAGTTGTTAATTTAGTAAGATAGTTGTTAAGTGAATCTGTTTTCTCCACTGACTTTGCTTGTCAGAAAGTCGCGAAAGAGGATCACATAATTCTGGAACATTGCAACCATCATGAGTTATTTGTCAAGCATTCAAATGTAAATCATGTGACCATGGGGATGATATAACGGTCATAAGTCTGAAAAATGGTCATAAGTCAATGTTTTCACTACTTTTATAACTTTGAATGGTCATTAAATGAACTGTTGTAAGTCAAGGAGTACCTGTATTCTAGGTAGTTAATATGTAACAAAAATATAATTTATATTATTCTATCAATGACTATAAGGTCATTAGATACATGTATCAGTTAATAGACTAAAAAAATGGTAAAAGCATTTTACCATGGTGAAAGCATTTAATTTACTTTGCTTTGCAAAAAGAAATTGATAAATACTATTATTTGCAAAACAAGAGCTAGCCAAACTTGGGTAATATTCACAAACCATACCATATTTTATGTACAAATGTATAGTTATCTTTATAAATATATAACTTTTATAAATATATAAATATTTCTGCATTTATACTTTACTGCATCAGATGCAATATTGTTGATGTTGTAGCCACTACATAGCTTGCTTACTATGTGTTATAGCTTACTTGAACAAGCCACATTTAAAATGTACAGCAATCCAGTTTTAAAGCTGCATGTTTGACTTCATTTTCTATCTCTGTTCATGTGAGTCTAAGTGCAGTATCCTTTGGAAGCTAAATTTTCACCTTAGGAGAGAACAAATTATAATTGCAGAATCAATGGATTATATTGTGCTTCAAGTAGTGATTCTAATTTATAAGCCAATATAGATATCAAATCAAGCATAATCAATTTAAGTTCGCCATAGTCTGATGTATCAGCAGTAATCCAGAATGCATGTAACATTTATGCTAATTTCAATGATTCTCAATCTAATTCAAAAATCCTTATGGGAGAGATCAGTTCACCCCTTTTATATGGGATGTGTCACTACCGTCTATTGCCAAGGCAAGGGTGGGAAGAAACATATATACATAAATGACATATATTCATAAAATATTATATAGAGAGAAATAATGCCTACCATTCCTTGTACCTACAAAAGCATTTTTTTAAACTTATGTAGATTGTAAAATGAAACACAGCTTTATTTTATAATACATTTGCCTTCAGCCTTCCAATGACACAGATTGTTTGAGAAGTTTTGGGAAGGGGAGGAGGAGGGGAATGGCATACATTTTGATGCAATTTTCCAAGATCATTAGTGCACAGAATTCTGGTGTTCAAGATTAATAATACATGATAGAGTTTATATTATGTATTAAATAAAATAACTAACTAAAATAATCAATAATGCATAATATGCATCTAGATTCTTTTTGACAAAATTTAAATAGGACTTAGTAGCTAATTGCAAAGGCTTAGCCCAAAACTATACACTGTTATTCTTGCACTAAAATATTTATCAAGATGATTTCTTGATTTTTTGGGAAACTTAACAAAAGTATCCCCGTTTTCTGCATTTTATTAGCCTGATCTGAGGCATTTTCTGGAACCACTCTTCACAAAGGAAAGTCACCAATTATTGTCCTCTCCTGGTTATCTTCTAGACTCAAAATGGGGTAAGCTTCAGCGTATGATCTCACATGATTAGTTCCAATCATACGTAAGTAGCAGGGAGTTTTTCATGGTGGCTCCCTGGGTTCTAGTTCTGAAATGCCCTCCTTAGGAAGGCTTGATGGCTGCTGTAAAGAAAGCAGATTTGGTGTCCTATTTAACATACGCAAACTCAGTTTAAATAGGTTTTAGATTATTTCCTTGTTTCCTAGCTGAATGAGTGCCATACCTCTGCTGTTGTAATTGCATTTTCATGCCATGCATGGATTATGAAGATTGAATAGTTGTCACTGGTGTCAGAATGAGAGAATACAATGCTGTTACCAAGGGATATTTTTTATTGTATTATTCCTGTATTGTTGTTATTCTTGCTTTTTATTCTATGTCAGTTTGAGCCCTTTTATGAATTGGTATCTAAATTATATATATATATTTAAAAAGTAAATCTGATTGTATTTTTTTCATATGATATCATGTATAACTCTACATGAAGGACTGATTCAAAAGTGCATAAGCTAGAAAAAAATTGAAAATAAAGTCCTTTCTGGGTGGATAAATACAGGGTTCAATTTAAGTCAGAAATAGATATTCCGTGCTCCTTCAAATCTTGCTGAATCATAATTCCTGGAGGCCCTAATCAATATAGTTACTGTGGGATTACTTGGAGTTATATACAGTACAGTCATTTCTGGAGCTCTACAGTATATAATTCCTTTCCTCAGTACTGAGGCTATGTGTCAGAATTAAAGAGAACTGGAAAAATGTCATTTCTACTGAAAACCCACAAGCTTTTCACAAATCTCATCTCATACTGTCACATTACTTATTGGGATAAACATTGCAAGAATTCAAGTGTGCTGGCCAGAGAGACATTGCATTTATTATCATCTTGCTGGCTGTCTAGTTACAAGCACAGATATTGCATTGTATCAAAGTCAACAGAAAGAGGGCATTCAGTGTTATAGTTCATTGCCTTTTGGTCTGCCACTAGCAAAGCGACAGCACAGAGGCTATTTATCGTTGCAAGCCCCAAAATAAGTGCAGCATTATTGCTATATTATTTCCTAGTCAGCTGCTTTTTAATGTTCCAAGCACGTCCAAGAAATCCTATCAGGACAAATTATAAGTGATGAAAAACCAATTAGTTTCCTGTACCACCCAGTACTAAGTGAAGCCACAGGATAAACCAGAACTATATTATTCATCACGATATAAAAAGATTGTTCAAGGAGGACCTTAAATGATTTAGAATATAATTTGGATACGGACCTCTTAAAATCATCAAGTAAAAGAAATAAAAAGGCCATCAAGCAGTGAAGACTTTACTTATTTTTTATTCTGGTAGAAACTAAGCTTTCTACAATTTGATGCTTGCCCACAATATGGCATTCCAATTGTACATAATTGCCAATACCACAACCATGATGGTTTGTGACTTTGGAATTGTAATCCACAGTATACAACTAAACTGTTGCCCATAGCATGGAAAGATCTAATGCTAATGCTAAATCTAACATATGAGAAGAGCATCTGTTTTAGAAGGCTCGTTAGATGAGAAATTTTACAAGCTCAACTGTAACACCAAAAAGATCTTACCCCATTACAGAAACTACTATCTCTTTCACTGAAACTTTTATCCCAATAAATAATTTTAGACAAAGCAATGGAATACTTCCAGTACAATAACATGCCCCTTTTGGCTTAACTAATAATTCTATCATCTTCTTACATCAAAATAGTGAAATAAAGTATCAAAACCAAACTTACTTTTAGCAAAGCCAAGAAATGTACCATATTTTCAGAGTATAAGACGTGCCTTAGTTTTTGGGGAGGAAAATAGGGAAAAGAATCTGCTTACCAGGTATTCATCTGGCTAGAGTCCTTAATCTGGTCAACTTCAGCACATTATTTTATTCTCTGGTTAGGGATTTAAAAAACCTTATTCAGAGAGAGTAACAATGAAAGAGCTTGCAAGCACCTGATTAGGGCTGGAAAGAAACATTCAGAGCAAGTAGTGCAATGAAAAAAACTACAAGGACTTAGGGCTTGGAAAACATTCTTTGCAGAGAGTAACAATGAAGAGCTTGCAAGGGGTAAGAGCTCGGAACAATGTTAGCACCTGGTTAAGACTGGAAAGAAAAATTTGTAGCAAGTTAGAGCAATTCAAAAAAACCTGCAAAGACTTAGGGCTTGGAAATCATTCTTCACAAAGAGTAACAAAGAACCTGCAAGATAAGAGCTGGGAAGACCGTTAATACCTAGTCAGATGAAAAAAGCTACATTCAGAATATAAGACACACCTGAATTCTGAGCCTCTTTTAGGGAGGAAAAGGTGCATCTGGTATTAGGGCTACTCTTAGCATAGATGTTTTTTTTTAAAAGGACACTGTTAAAAGGCTATTCTGCATAAGTGTTCTTCATAGAGAAACACTCTAATGTTGAAATGACAAGGTTCAGAGAGAACAGTCATAGAAGACTGAACACAGTTGAAAACCCTCTGAACACAAATATCTCTGTAATAATGTAATGAGTTCTTTTCCCAGGATACATCATGCTTCATCAACCTGCAAGAAGAGTATTCAAAGGCATCTAGAATCTATTTTTTAATAATGTACAAAGATGGTAATGCTACATAAGTACATCCCTGAAAACTGTATCCATGCAAAGATTCCAATCTATAAATTAGTAGGATTTTAATTATTGATCAGAATATTTTTAATTATTACTTTTCTATTTTGGCCTTTCTTTCATAAGTAAGCCTTAGTGAAGTACCGGATACCTCACTAAATACACAGATTTCTTCATCTAAATTATTTGTCTGTCTGTTTAGCTTTTCCTAGCATTATTTATTTATTTATTTAATTGGATTTGTATGCCGCCCCTCTCTGAGGACTTGGGGCGGCTCACAGCATGTACAAAAACAGTACAATAATATGAATCCAATTAATAATACATTAAAACAATAATTAAAATTCTAATTAAAAGAGAACCTATCAAACCAATCATTCAACAATCATACTGAAAACATTCATTGGTCAGGGGGGAAGATCTAAAAACCCAAGCCTGGTGGCAAAGATGATTTTTAAACTCTTTAGGAAGGCGAGGAGGGTGGGGGCAATGCGAATCTCTGGGGGGAGCTGATTCCAGAGGGCTTGGCCCCCCACAGAGAAGGCTCTTCCCCTAGGTCCCGCCGACCAACATTGTTTGGTCGACAGGACCTTAAGGAGACCAACTTAATGGGACCTCACCAGTCGCTGGGATTCATGCAGCAGAAGGCAATCTCGGAGATAGTCTGGTCCTATGCCATGTAGGCCTTTATAGGCCATAACCAACACTTTGAATTATGCCCAGAAACAGATCGGTAGCCAATGCAGTCTGCGGAGGGATGGTGAGATATGGACATTTCTTGGAAAACCCAAGACTGCTTGCGCAGCTGCATTTTGGACGAGCTGAAGTTTCCAAGCACTCTTCAAAGTTAGCCCCATAATAGTCTTGAAGTAAACAAAAGGAATGGATTAGATTCCCAACCTGTTATATACTGTTATATAAGTACTGTTAGATACTGAGGGAGATGGGCAGTTAAGAATAAATGGATGGATGGATGGGGAAGCAAGTAAGCATAACCTTTGGGATGAATTACCAAGTAAAAAGAAAGTAATCCTAACAGAGGCAGACAGTTAGTTAAGTTGCTTAGCACCTCAGGAGGAAATGTCTAGCAACCCTAGACAAGTGAAAATGAATTACAAAAGAAGAGATTACCAGAATGAGACGCATAATAAATTTGTATCATTTATCATTCCTGCTAAAGTTTATAAGCGCTATAATATAAATAAACACATAGTGGTATTTGTATTTTAACATAGAAAAGTCAACCTATAGAATAACAAAATAAAGAGTAGGAGAGTAATATGACTTTGAAAAGAAATTACAGAAATTTAGTTCTCACCAAATGCTAGGATAGAATATCAAGTATTTCTATTCATAATGGAATAACAACTACAATTCGTTGATTTTATTTATTTTATTTATTTATTTATATTTGTCAGACAATTATAGGATGGTAGTTTGTATAAACATAACATTAGAAAAGGTAATGATAAAAAGTAATGATAAAGGACAATAGGACAGTAGGACAGGGACGGTAGGCACAGATATGCAATGTGGGTTCCATATAGGAGAGCTGCATTCTAGGACTGATCTGACAAATGTTTTGTATGCTCTGGTTAGCAGATCAATGTTACCAGAGAAGAAGCTGCGTAGGATTAGGTTAACAACTCTTAAAGCTTTTTTGATAATGTTGTTACAGGACTTGGGTCATTGGATACGAGTACTCCAAGGTCTTTGACAGAGTAAGGGTCACCAATAAATTCAATTCCTCCAAGTTTATATTTAGTATTCTGATTCTTTTTACCAATGTGTAAGACAGAGCATTTAGTGGTAGAGATTTGAAGTTGCCAGTTTTTTGATCAAACAGCTATGTCGTCAAGGTCTTTTTGAAGGATAGCAATGTTGTTGATATTAAATACGGTAGTTTAACATCATCGGCAAAGAGAACGCAATTGCTTGTGATGTGATCACAAAGATCGTTTATGTAAAGTATGAAGAGTGTTGGTCATAAAACACTACATTGAGGGACACAACTGTTGACAGGAGCAGGATTAGATGTAGGACTTCCTATTTTGACCACTTTTTGTCTGTTAGATAAGAACGCTGTTAACCAATCATGTAGTGGTCCAGAGATACCATAGGATTTAAGTTTCAGAAGAAGTTTGTCATGAACCACTGAATCAAAGGCTTTGCAAAAGTCAATGTAGATTGCATCAATTGATTTACTCTGGTCAAGTCTAGTGGTCCAAATGTTTTGAAGTGTAAGAGTTCTAGATCACAGGATAATTTTTTTCTGAAACCAAATTGTTTGTTGGAAAGTAGGTTATTCATTTTGAGGTGGAGTGTAATGGATTAGTTTATGATTGATTTCATAAACTGTTTTCTTTATATTTAAAAGCAGTATGTCCTACATCAATCTGAAATTATTTTACATAAAACAAATTCACTTTGGCTATAATAGAAAAAACTATAATAAAGGAATTAACTGAATTAATCCACATTTGCACATTTCCATTGTAGTTTTCGGGAATTCACTAAACAAAAGGATTGGAAAATTTGAGGTTGCCTCTTAATTAATCATAGCATTAGTGGAGCTTGTTATATTTTTAAAAAATGTAAATCCTGTGGATTTAATGTTTATGCATGACAAAAAGTCCTATAGATCACCAATGAGAATGAAAATATTGTATCTACCTATGAGTACACAATTAAGAATAAATTTCTTACAATTTTGTGAGTACTGTAATTGGTTTGGGGGTTGAATGTATAAAAAGTAATTCTTTGTTATAGTCAAGGAACAACAACAAAATCTCAATTTAAAAATTAGGAGCATAAAAGTGAAGCAAAACTTAATAGTAAGTTATAAAACTTGTTGATAATAAAGCAACAAAAGAAGCATGGAGACATAAATTGACAGGTTTTACAAGCAGTAAAGTTTAGCAATGTTTAAGACATTCTGGCTAGCCAGTAAATAAAATGAAGTTGAGTGGCTAGGGAACATGCAAGTTATAAAGTATAGAAGAACATCCTTACAAAAAAGCACAGTATAAAAAGAAGTGAAACGAAGAACCAATTTGATCTAGTGATTAAGTCACCATGGTTTGAAAGCCAGAGACTGCGAGTTTGATCCCCAGTCAGGCATGAAAGCTGACTGCATTACCATAATCTCATCCTACCCTCACAGGATTGTTGTTGTTGTCGGGAAAAGAAGAGGAGGTGTGTTAGGTATGTTGGCTGCCTTGGGTTATTTGTAAAATAATAAAGGTGAGATACAGATGGATGGATGGATGGATGGATGGGTGGGTGGGTGGGTGGATAGGCAGATAAATGTAGCTCCTACTATACAAAGACATATAGAAGCTTGGTTGCATGTAACATGTTATAAAATTTCTGTTCCAACAGAGCTGTAGGTAACGTTGGAAGATACTGCCATAGTCATAACACTATTTTAAGGTTTGAAATCATTGTTTGATTAAAATGTCTAGTTGACCTGTTATTATAAAGCAACGGTTCTCAACCTGTGGGTCACGACCCCGGCGGGAGTTGAATGACCAAAACACAGGGGTCGCCTAATGCAGTGTTTTTCAACCATGGTCAGACATGGTGAAAAGGAAGCTTAGGTTCCGATCTCGCAACTTTTTGCTGAGGGTGCGGAGAGCAAAAAGTTGTGAGACCGGAAGCTGAGATTCCTTCTTCGTGCCTTCCAAGTTTTCCGGCAGCTGCAGCACTGGAGCTTTCCTGGTGGTGGTGGCGGCAGGTGAGCTTTGGGGCCCAGCGGGAGGGCGCCGGCAGCAGCGGCACCAGGCAGTAGCCATGGGGCGGTGGCATGGTGTTCGGCCATGCACAAACAACCCCCCGCGCAGCCTTTTCAAAGGCCATGCACAATGGATCTGGGCATTGGAATTGGGGGTGGGGAGCGACGAAAGTGCAGAGGCCGGTGAAGGTTTTTCTTGTTTTAAAATGGGGTTTTTCTCCCCACCCCCCTGCCAGTTGCCGGCGCCGGCCCGATGACCATCTGGGGGGAGGGGGTGCGGATCCACGCCCCTCGAGCTGCCGGCACAGGCCCAATGACCGTCTGGGGGGGAACTGCAGATCCACGCCCCGCGAGCTGCTGGTGCAGGCCCAATGACCATCTGGGGGGAGCATGGATCTACGCCCCGCAAGCTGCCGCCACTGGCCTGATGACCATCTGGGAGGGGGAGTGAGAGAGAGAAAAAAGGGGGAGAGATAGAGGGAGAAAGAGAAAGACAGAGAGAGAGAAAGCAAGAGATAGAGAGAGAGAGCAACAGACAGAGAGTGAGAGAGAAAGAAAGAGAGAGAGGAGGAGAAGGTAGAGAGAGAAATGAGAGAAAAAAGGGAAGAAAAAAGATAAATGAAAAAATGATTGAGGCAGAGAATGAGAGGAAAGAGAGAAAAAAGAGAGAAGTGACTCTTGATTTAAAGCATATGATAAAAAGCACCCAAAGAATAAGAGAGGGGAAAAAACCCAGCCCTCACCTGTTTTTGGAAAGAATAAGAGAGAGAAACCCCCCCCCCCCAGCCCTCACCTGTTTTTGGAAATAGTTCAAGAGTTTTTGTGATTAACTACTATGTTTAAATTATGTTGGATTTGTAGCAATGCAAATACATAATGCAAATCAGGTGTATTTACATTTTGAATCATAATTGTAGCAAAATTACAGTTTTAAAGTAGCCACCAAAATTATTTTTTGGATTGGGGTCACCACAACATGGGGAACTATATTGCGGGGTCACGGCATTAGAAAGGTTGAGAACCACTGTTATAAAGGATCACCCTAAAAATTTATCCCTTGGAAGGTAGAAGAGATCTAACTGTCAGCTGTCTTAATGCTAGAATAGCCTGATCAAAGCTAAACACTAATGAAATTTCCTGAGATAAATTGTAATAATAAAGCTTTTTTGGAAATAATATATGATAAAACATTTATCAGCTAATGTCATTGGAAGTAATACCAAGGGGGAAAATACATTTAACTGTGAGTCAAAGATGCTTAAACATATTCACATCTGCTTCCTTAGTAATACCAGCTTCTTGATGAACACCACTGTACGCTGAGAACCACTGAGCAGCTAAGAATTTTTTTTGATGAATTTTCAGATTACAGATTGTGGAGATGCAGAACTGACATAACAATTCAAGCTGTGCAGCATAAATTAGTTGTGCTTTGATTTCCGAAGGAATAACTTTATTGCTATAAAAATAATACAACACAAGAATGACAGAAATACTGAATAGCTCATGCCAATTATGTAATACATTGACCAGATAAGTTTATTCTGTATTGGAGGTTTGAAAGCATTTCACATTGGGTATATTAAAGACATAAAATAAAATGTCACAATAATCTTAAAATGAAAATAAAGGAGGTGTCAAAGAACAAGTACAATAAACAAAACATTATCTTTCAACTATAACATAAATTTTTATACTTGTCAGTTACCATCTATTAAGTATCAGAAAGAGCTTCCATGATTTGCAAACCCTTGTTTTTTATAAGAAGAGGAACACATCACATAAATTTTTATTAGATCTGAAAATGTACTATGTTTGGGGGGGGGGACAAAATAGGTCACAAATGTCAGCAGGAAGATTAAAGATAAATTTAATGGGGAGATGTTCAAAAAGGATTATAATAATATACAGTATGTTCTCTATGGTGCACATACACACACACATGTGGGTATGTCTTTGAGTCAGTCTTGACTTCTGCTGCCTGGATAAGTCTTCTCCAAAAAAGATTTCAGAAATGGGTTTGCCAAATGCCTGCTTTGTAGGACTAAGAGAAAGTGACCAGCTCAAAGTCACCAAGTAGCTTTGTGCCTATGGTGGGACTAGATTTTCTACTTTCTAGCCTTATGTTTTACCCTCTACAATCGGATTGGCTCTACTGTATTCCATATACAGTGGTACCTCTACTTAAGAAATTAATTCGTTCTGTGACCAGGTTTTAAGTAGAAAAGTTTGTAAGTAGAAGCAATTTTTCCCATAGGAATCAATCTAAAAGCAAATAATGGAAGCAAATACTGTAATTAGGAAAGAAATAAAAGCTCGGAATTTGGGTGGGAGGAGGAGGAGGAGGAAGAGGAGGAGGACATTCGCTGCCCAGAGCGAAGGGAGCGTTTCTTTTCTGTGGGTGCTGGCAGAGGTTTATTCCCTGTCCAAGTGCCCAGAGAAAGGAAAATGCTTCATTCTCTCTGGACTGCCAAAGCCTCCTTAAGCGCCACCAAAAGGCTCCTCTGGCAGCCCAGAAAAGCCCAAGATGGCCAGGATTAAAGGGGGAATGGCAGGAAACTGGCTGGGCCTTCATGCTGCTCTCAAATTTCCTTGGAAATTTTTCCGGGCTCGGGTTCTTAAGTAGAAAATGGTTCTTAAGAAGAGGCAAAAAAAATCTTGAACACCCAGTTCTTATCTAGAAAAGTTCTTAAGTAGAGGTACCACTGTATTAGAAATGAAACATGTAAATGTTGAAATCTTAAAAGCTTTTCTCTCCATCCATCCTTTTCTCCCACCACCTCTCATCTCCAGAATCCTCTTCTATCAATGTTTCCTCCTTTTCCCTAAAGATTCAGTGCTCCTGGATATTATTCCCTTTTGCCTGATACAAGTATAGGAAAATCTGTTTTGAGTTTTTCAAAGATGTTAATCCCATATCCTCTTTGCAATAAGATGAAGGAAAGTGGCACAGCTGCTCTGTCAAAACTAACATTTGACAGGAACTATACAGTACCTTGAGATTTCTCCCACCATCCTGCTTCCCATTTTGGACCTTTTTATAGGCTCTGAATCTATTCACAAACTTCTCAGTGCTTTAACAACAGATACACTTTTCTCCAAGACTAAAATCTTGAATGGGAAAAAATGAAATGAAACCAATAAAGACAGTCACTAATATGTAGAAGGAAAAACCAAACCAGGCAGACAAAATTACAGACTGCAGCAGAAACTGAAAGACAGAAGAAGAGGAAGTAGAATAGGATTATTAGGTAGGTTTGGTGCAACATTTCAGATTCAGTCTCCTAAAGCTGTTTGGAAGATTGTTGCTCCTTAACAGTTCAACACATAAAGCTATGCAATGTTTCCCAGGAAAGCATACAATTGTTTTAAATATCGCAAACAGATATTACATTCACATTTATACCCTAGCTAGCCAAATCACTTTTTAGACATTATTAATGCCAAGAACAAAACAATTATATGAACCCAATATTAAAGGTAAAAGGAAGGTTCCTTACACACATGTGCTAGTTGTAACCAAATCTCAATTTCAAAGCAAAAAATCAGCATTTGCCCAAAGACATCTCTGTGGTCATGTGTCCACCATGACTAAATGCCGAAGGCGCATGGAACACTGTTACCTGAAGGTGGTCCTTATTTTCCTACTTGCATTTTTACATGCTTTCAAACTGAGTTGGCAGAAGCTGGGACAAGTAACAGAAGCGTTGTTCAAATCTAAGCCTCAAAATCACGATGTAAAAGCAGCTATTCTGTTCATCATGTATTCCTTGATATTTAAATCCAACAAACAGATCCCTTTTAATTTATATTTTTAGTTTGAAAAGGTGCTACCAAACTCCTAATTTTTTTTTGCTACCACAGACTAACAGGGCTTTCGGTCTACTAAGCCATTCTTTGTATTAACTGTCTTGTGATGTAATAATAGCTTGACATGTATTTGATTTTTTATTAAACTGATAGAAATAAAATACAGTAATGCCTCATCTTACGAACTTAATTGGTTCCCGGAGGAGGTTCGTAAGGCGAAAAGTTCGTAAGATGAAACATTGTTTCCCATAGGAAACAATGTAAAATGAATTAATGCGTGCAAGAAAAAAAACGCAAAAAAACACCACCGCCCGGCTGTCACCTTTTGAAACAGCCGGGCGCTTCTCAGTGTTCTCCCAATGCCGAACCCGGAAGTTCGGCAAAAGTTTGGGTTCGGGTGGCCACCAAGAAGCCCCGCCGCCCAGCTGTCGCCTTTTGAAACAGCTGGGGGCTTCTCGGCATCCTCCTGAACCCGAATGCCAAACCCGAACTTTTCAGGAGGACGCCGAGAAGCCCCGCCGCCCAGCTGTCAGCTTTTCAAAAGAGCCGCGGAGCTGTCGGGCTGGTCAGGAGGCTCAAACCGAGGTGTGGAATCCCAATAGGGAATTCCATGGGCGGAGCTTTGACGTCACAAAGACGTCCTTCCTGGAGTTCACATTTCGGCCGACCAGGAAGGACGTCTTCATGACGTTAAAGCTCCACCCATGGAATTCCCTATTGGGATTCCCCACCTCCGTTTGAGCCTCCCAACCGGCCCGACAGCTGACAGCCGGGCGGTGGGGCTTCTCAGCATCCTCCTGAACCCAAACACTGACCCCAAACTTTTGCCAAACTTCTGGGTTCGGCATTTGGGAAAACGCCGAGGAGCCCCCCGGCTGTTTCAAAAGGCGACAGCCAGGCGGCGGGGCTTGTTGGCGGCCACCCGAACCTAAACTTTTGCCGAACTTCCGGGTTCAGCATTCAGGCGGCGGGTTCGTAAGACGGAAAAAGTAGGAAGAACTGTGAAAAAGCCCCAGTGATAATGATTGCCTAATAACGCCACAGCAGAGTTTATAAAAACTTCATAGCTATTATTCTGAAACTATCACTGGACATTAGGAGCAGTTCTACTAATAATAATGCAATTTAATGCCTTTGTAATAAGCTTACACAACTGACTTTATAGATGAACAACATGTTAAAATCAATGGTTTCTTGGATTTAGAGAAATACTGTACTATAAATCTCCACTGGCAGAAATTATTGATACTGAATGGGGGGTGGATCTATTTCATTCATACTTCTTTAGTACTGAATCCATGTTTATGAAATGGCAGAAAACATTCCTTCAATTTCCAATTTAACTAAAAAGGTAAAATTCATTTGTGAACCTGGTGAAATTCTTGGAAGTTAAATTGGGAATTGTATTCCTAAAAAGGTATAGGTGTGATTGCATGTGGTGACTGTGGTCTGGATTCCCAGGAATGAAGGGCTGTATTCCAGCAAAGACAGCAAAGCAAAGAGACAGCAACTGGCTCTCATATAATATAGTACAGTATAAACATATACATAAACATATAGTACAGTATAAACATACTGTCTCCATACAGTCATGCTCTCTCTTGACTACCTTTTCACCTAATCCTGACATGAAAAATTAACATTCTCGCCAAGTAATTCTGACAATTCTTAGACAAAAAAAAAACCCTTCATGAAAAACAAAAATGAAAAAACATTTGTTTAGCCACAATATTGTATGTTGACCAACACAGTAGAAGCTTATAGCCCTGTGATGGCGAACCTTTTTTCCCTCAGGTGCCGAAAGTGCGTGCACACACACTATCATGCCTGTGCAAATGCCCATAGCCAGAATTCAGGCCGAAATTTATTTATTTATTTATTATTATTTATTACTTAGATTTGTATGCCGCCCCTCTCCGAAGACTCTACCCTATCTCCCCCCCCCCCCCCGAGACCCTGTGGAGGTTGGAAACAGCTCATTTCCCAAATTCTGGTTGGCCCAGTAGGCCCATTTTTCACCCTCACCAGGTTCCAGAGGCTTCCCTGGTACCAGTGGGGCAAAAATGCCCTCCTCCATCTCCCTGGAAGCCCTCTGGAAGCCGAAAATGCCCTCCTAGAGCCTCAGTGCGAGCTGGCTGGTTTACACAGGTATGCTGGAGCTGAGCTAGGGAAACAGCTCGTGTGCCGGCAGATTTAGCTCCGTGTGCCACCTGTGGCACCCGTGCCATTGGTTCGCCATCACTGTTATAGCCCTATCTTAAATCCTTAGTTTTGCCAGCAGAGGGCTTAAAATGGGATAGATTTCCCCATGTGAATTAGGTTGGCAGAAGGATGGAACTGAATCTGTAGATGAAAATCTGCCATAGAACAATTCTTGCTGGTATTCCAAACATGCAGGCCTGAGACCAGACATTGTAGAGACAGGTGGCATCTGTGCACAAATGTGTCTGCAAGCAGTGAATTCAAAACCACACCAATCATTTAAAAATAGCCAGGATTGAGCCAATCTGACATACCAAATTGAAACTGTCAGAATAAAATCTCACTATTTCTTTTCACTATTTTGAAAGGGGTGAGAAAGAGAAGCATCTAAAATACAGTATCCGAAAAACCAAAGACACACTATATTCCTATCCTTAAAAGTATGTTTAAAAATTGACTACTGTACACATTCTCTCACACACCAATTTATGTTGCTGTTGTTTCACTGTTCTTGCAAAGGAGCACAGAGTAATGAACATAATAATCCACTTACTATTTTAGCTAAAATTGAACAATACAGGAGCCTGTTCAGAAAATGTGCAGAATTGGGCTATTACTAAAAGACATTGTCTTCGATTTCCACAGACAAAACTGTGCTGACTAGTGATATCACCACCCTGAACCTATTTATTAATCACTCCTGAAGGGGGAAGGATGGCTTATTAAATTCTTGGATTGAATAAATTGGCCTGAAACTTAAGGCGAGACAACACAAAAAATGTACAGGTCTGTCACACGATCATCTTAGCAGCCCCATTTAAAACTAGAAGACGGATAGAAGCTACTTTAAGAGGACTATGAAATGGCAAAATGCACTGTATGACCTTTTCCTCATACAGAAACAATGTAATTAGGCAAAGTTTATTTCAATTTCTACTCTGAGGAAGGTATTTTTTTAATGTTCTATTTTCTAGAAACACAAAAGATGTCTCTCTGTGTAACTGCAAGTCCCAGATCTATTTCATATGCTGCTCCTTCCCACTTCAGCAGGACTTTTGACTAGCCTCTCTCCCACTCGAATTTCTGGGAGGAAAAAGGTCATGTATTAATCAGTCTATTATACCAGCGATGGTTCTAGTTTTTAGACAAAGCTTATATTATTCTTTCTTCCTAAACTTTAGCCAACTGGAGAAGGCAAAATAAGGACTTTGGATAAACCAAAGGGCGAAAAGAATCTTCAAAGTTAATAATTCCTTGATTGTTCATTGCCAGGTAAAGGAATATTTATAAATTACATTTTAGATGGAGGGAGCTAAGTAACTTTTAAAAAGTTTTCAAAATCTAGAAACAGGGCTTGGCAAACTACAGCCTCTGTAGTCTGCCTGCTTTTGTAAATTTAAGTATTTAAGAATAGGTGGATGGGAAGCAATCACCAGGTTTGAACCTCAACCATGCTCTTGGGGCAAGGGGTGGGATATCCTGGGTATGATGGCAGCTTATCACCAGCTTCCTTGCAGATGGATTGATACTGTCAATGGCTATTATGCTTGACCTCTGCCCCTATGAAGTCAAAAGAGGGTGGAACCTGGCCATTTATAGAAAACATTTGCTAACCCCTGATCTAGTGCAGTGGCTCTCAAATATTTTGGACACAAGACCATTTTACAATCTTAAAAATGATTGTGGCCCCCAAAGAGCTTTGGTTTTTGTGGGTTTGATCTATCAATATTTAGTGAATTAAAAATTAAAACTGAGAAATTTTCAAGTGTTTATTTGACTTTGTGGAACCCCTAAAAGTTTTTAAAAGATTCCCAGCAGCCCCCAGACCACACTTTGAGAATTGCTGGTCTAAAGCATTTGCTGTATTACACAATTGCCAGAATAGGGTCATATATTTAGTGTAATTCTGTACATTGCTGAATTACAAATGCTAGTATCCTTAGCACAGTGCTTCTCAAATAGTGGGGCGGGGGGCCCTGGGGAGGCGTAGAGCAATACCAGGTGGGCAAGTAACCCCAGGGAACATGCTTTTTTGCTGCAGGGAGTAGGTTTTTTTCATTGAACAATAGCACAGAGCAGGAGATATGAAGTGCAGATAACAAACTTTCAAGAGATATCATGAAAAAAATATTTAACAGGGATGAAAAAAAAGGAGTACAGTATACAGATGGAGATAATGAGGAAAAATGACAAAGCGTACAGTATGTAGTGCTTGGTTTCACTGGGACTATGGTAGTAGATGAGGAAAGACCAGTATGTTTACTGTGTCTAAAAATGTTGGCAGCGGACAGCATGTAGCCAAATAAATTAAGGAGTCACTTAAACAAATTATACCCCAATCGCTTGAGTTTTTTCAGTGAAAATGTGCCGAATATTGCAAACAATTGTCCCAGCAGAGAGTTGCGGGTGGGCACAAAGTGTTTACTTCTTCCTGGGGAGGGCATAACAGAAAATAACTGGTTCTTGCAAACGATGCTTCTGCATAGTAGCTCCCACTGCCAGTGCTACCAGTTCTTAGAACAGGGCTGAACTGGGAGCAGTCCACTGCTGATCCTTAGATAGGTACTTCAGGTTCTTTAAATTTCTGTAGAAATAGATTGCCTCTTTCTATTTTTTTAAATCTTATTTCCCAAAATGTGATTCTAGGTAATCTGACTTTAAAAAAAGGAATCTAGCATTACTATCTTTCTGACTTTTTAAAAATGCATCATTGCATTTTTCCATATATTGTACATTCTCTATAATTCTTAGCTACTTAGTAACAAAGCAGCAATATGGCATGTATTTAGAAAAGCATTATATTTCACTAAAAGAAAATTGATAAAAAGTGGATTTACTCATGATTATATACCTTTTTTTTCCCATTCATCCACATCCATTTGCTTAAAGTCAGCATCAATTGGTAACCCCAGCTCTTAATAAAAGATTAATGGATGGATAATGGAAATGCAAAGAAAAAAGGTTTATTTCAATATGAATAACACAACATAGTTTTATGGTAAATATAGTTTACAATAAAAGGAGATTGAAGGGATTATGTTCTATTGATGTTTGGTTTCTTAGCTGACATGCTGGAATTTTTTTGCAATTTAAAACTTTCTAAAAAAAAGAAGTACTTTTGAAAGAAAAAAAATCAATTTTTTTTCTTTAAGGTGGCAGATTTCTCTAGGAACTTTCTAGCAATCTTACTTACCTTGATCCATTTTTGAAACTTCCATTCTGAACAAATAGTCTCAATCTTTGCCTTTATCTTTTGTGAATGTAACTAAGGACAAACCAATAATGGAAAAGCAAGCATTTCTATACATGGACATCATAAATGCATAATTAATAGCTATTTTGGAGTATCAAGTAAGAAAATCCAGGTTTCATTCCTTGCTATTTCAGAATAAGAACTCATTTCAAATTGGTCAAACTGCAACTCTCTCAATTGCTCTTTGATCTTACAAGCTCAGTATGAAAAAAAATCCCATACATACAATTATGAGTTGATTTACTTATTTGTCCTTTACTTCTCTAACACTCAAATTCATGGCAAAGGAACAATAAAATCGCAAAACTTAGAAAAAGCAAAATAAAGAGATAATTTATCACCCTGATCTATAGCCTCTGCTAAAAGATACTAGGATGACTGATGAATGAGAAGACTTATGACCAACTGGCTAGCAATTATGACAGCTGCAGCATGCTATGGTCATGTGACCACCTTTTGTGACTTTTACTGTCAACTTCTGACAAGCAAAGTCAGAAGCTGGCAGAAGCCAGCAGAAAGTCACAACTGCAACGATGTGAAATTCACTTAATGACCTCAACTGGAATTGCTGCTGTAAGTCAGTGTGTTCATGTGATGTCACATTTTATGATCACAACACTTAGCAATGGAGTTGCCAGTCCCAATTACTATTGTTGCCAAGGACTATCCATTCAGATTTTTTTCAGATTTAATTGGATTTGTGTCCAAACTGTATGTTTGCTTGTTTGTTTGTTTGTTTGTTTATTAGATTTGTATGCCGCCCTACTCCGTAGACTCGGGTTGGCATACAAATCTAATTTTTATTTTTATTTTTATTTATTTTTATTTTTTATTTTATTTATATTTATTTATTTATATTTATATTTATATTTATATTTATATTTATATTTATATTTATATTTATATTTATATTTATTTATATTTATTTATCTATCTATCTATCTATCTATCTATCTATTTATTTATTTATTGGATTTGTATGCCACCTCTCTCCATAGACTCGGGGTGGCTCATAACATATCAAAACAATATACAATGTACATATCTAAAAAAACCAATTAATATAGCTAAAAACTTTAAAAGCTCTAATAACCTTTAAAATCATTCAGTCCCATTCACACAGCAAGACATACTACACTCGTCGGCCAGGGGACTAGGGTCTAATGGCCCCACGCCTGGCAGCACAGATAGCTCACAGATACGATTACAGGTACTCCGTGCTTAAGAGCCACCTCTTCAGTGACCATTGAAACTTATAACGGGGCTGAATGAGTGATACGTAAGACCAATCCTTATACTTTCGAAGATCACAGAACTTATTCTGGTTACATGTTTACAATCAGAGTGCTCAATAACCAGTTCACAATTATAGTGTTGCAGTACCCCACAGTCTAGTGATTACTATTTGCAATCTTCACTTCTGGCTTCTGACAAGCAAAGTCAATGGGGAAACTGACAGGAGATCGCAAATGATGTTGTCCTTAAAGATTAATGACAGCAACCAGAAGTGCCAAAACTATTATCACTGAGCAACATGGTCACAAGTTGTCACATTTTTCAATTGTATCACTTAGATGGAAATTCAAGTTTTAATTCCTGTAATTAACAATGGACTGCCTTTATAAGCTATAGATCCAATCAAGTAATTTTTTTTGCACACTTAGAAGAATGTTAATGGAAAATAGCCTTATTGTTCAGAAAGAAGGAGCATGTCTTCCTTAGAGACAAATCTCTAATACTTTATTTTAAAACTCATCCTACTATTCAATATTCTAAAATAGTACTAAATTACTTTAGGGTATAACACAAGAGAAGGAACATAATTTATTCTTTTTAAAAAAGGCTATGCATATGAGTATCTAAATGAAGGCCTCTATGCTAATACAGAATTATTACTCCAGATGAAAAAAATCATTTATTTATGTAGTTAACATTGATGTTCTTCCTTATACACATGTACCTCAGTTTATAAAATATAAAGCACATAATAAAACAATTTAAAAATTAAATAATATTAGAGCCAAAATGGGGGGGACATAAAGGAAAACATTTTATTTATTTTAGTTTATTTGTTTGTTTATTTGTTTGTTTATTTGTCAAACATGTATAGGATAATAGTTTGTATAAACATAAGTAAAAAAGTAACAATAAAACAAGATAATAAGACGGTAGGACAGGAATGGTAGGCACAATGATGTGCTTATGCACACCCCTTACAGACCTCTTAGAAATGGGGAGAGGATAACTATAGACAGTCTAAGGTTAATGTTTTTGGAGTTTGGGGAAGAAATCATAGAGTCAGGTAATTCATTCCAGGCATTGATCACTCCACTGCTGAAGTCGTATTTTCTGCAGTCGAGTTTGGAGCGGTTTACATTTAGTTTGAATCTATTACGCCCCGAGTCTGCGGAGAGGGGCGGCATACAAATCTAATAAATACTAATACTACTACTACTAATAATAATACTAATACTACTAATACTACTAATAGAATTGAATAAAATAATAATAATAATAATAATAATAATAATAATAATAATAATAATAATAATACATGGCCGTGTATTGCTGTGGTTGAAGGTGAAGTAGTCATTAACATGAAGGACATTTTGGTATATGATTTTATGAACTACATTAGATGAAATTGGAGGCAACATAGTTTTAAATTGTCTAATCACAGTATTTCAAGTCTGGTGGGATAAGATATTTTGTTGAGAGCGGAGGAGTGAAGGACTCTTCTTGTGAAATATTTCTGGACTCTCTTGATTGTATTAATGTCTGATATGTACAGGGGTGGGCTCCTGCCCAGTTGGGGGGGGCACACACTGGGGTAGCAAAAATGGAGCTCCACCCCAGAGCACCCAATTTGCACTGAAAGATGTTGAAAGAAAATGCAGGGGGTCCTGCATAAGCCAGGCCCACAGTGTGATAGTAAACATTTTGGTAGCCCTTCACTGAATATGTAGTGTGGTTTCCAGACAAGTGAGTTGTATTCCAGAATTGGTCTAACAAATGTTTTGTAAGCTCTGGTTAACAGTATAATATTGCCAGAGAAGAAGCTACTTAAAATTAAATTAACAATTCTTAGTACCTTTTTGACAATGCTGTAACAGTGGGTCTCCAGAGAAGTCTAATTTACTTTTATCAAGATGTAGTTTTATAATAAAATCTTGCAGATTTGATTGTGTTTTACTTCCCTCTCCCTCTTATATGCCTGTAAAACTAAGGATCTATCTGAGTCAACAGGTGGTTTTGTATTGTTGTTGTTAACTTTATTTATTAAACATGAAACTCAGTCAACTGAACATTAAAAAATGCATCACAAATACTGACTGGTGCTAATGGTTGATACAGATTGCTGCAGAGTCCTAGGTATCAACCAAGTATCTTAAAATATACAATGTTCCGAGTAGCACAGGTTTTTTTGCAGTTCTGCTGGTATTATTGCAGGAAGCTGCATTATTATTGTTGTTGTTCTGGTTGTGGTTGTTGTTGTTGTTACTACTACTACTACTACTATCATAGCTTTGGGAACATAGCTTGCTTTTCTCCATCAAGGTCATTCTCATTATTCTCTACATGCAACTTCAAAACTCCTGATAACAAAGCATCATTAAATAGATTTAAATAACTCTGGGGGATTAAAGTATTGCTGTCTGGCATCCAAGAACAAAATTGCCAGTTCATAAATAGGATTATCTAAGTCAGTTGAGTGACCTTGGGTCGTTCACTCACTCTCAGCAATAAGAAGCCAATGGCAAAACATTTCCCAAAATCTTGCCAAGAAAACTGCAGGGATTAGTCCACACAGTCAGTAAGAGACAAAACTGACTTGAAGGCACCAAAACAAATAAACCAACCTACTTTTTGATGTACTGCCTACAGCCAGAAGCTGCATTACTTTAACAAAGTACTGATTTCAATTCACAAAGACATGCTAGGGAATACTGTGTTTAAAAGTATCAAAAGCAGAATCAACAGAGTCGCATTCCCCTGTATTTCATGCAGATCCTTTCTGAAAACTAAGTTAGAATTCAAAAATTCTTTTCCAAGAACAAGTCTACCTACACAAGAACCATGCATATAAAGAGGGATTTTGTGACTGGGCCATTACTGACATAGTTCTCTGCTTGATGGCTATTCAAAATACAATGGAGTCCGTCAGTGCAATGCAGTCCTGATGAGAGTATACATTAATTTATGACTGGCTGACCTAAAGTCATATACCATTTGCACACTAGCCGTTTTCTGCCCTCTTTCATTGTCTGCAAATGCCCAGAAATGCCTGGGTGTTGCACTCTGAAGGCATTGTATCAATAGAGCTTTATACCATAGAGCTGTAAGGGCATTAAGATAAGTTGGTCTGCTTTCTGGGAATTTTTCTTACAACATTCACGAATATCTCAGGATCCGTAAGCCAAACAAAGGGCCTAATAGCTAGGTTTGAAGATACTTCCTGGTGAAACAAATGATATTCCTACACACCACAAGACGTTCATGTTTAGAAAAGGAACAGAATTATAAAAAAGCAGAATATGCTATAGCAAAAGATCTGCCAATTGCCTCTACACAAAGTGTCTTCAGATAGGGATATTATAAATGTAAAACAAAAATACCAATACTTTTATGAAAAAATAATGTGGCATCTGTAACAGTGTTGATAAGAAGTAAATATTAGCTTGACAGAGACTAAAACATTATTTCTGCTTCCTGCCACAAAGTAATGAACTTTCACATACTGAAACAATAGATAATTTTATACTTGGAAAGCACAGCTTTGGCACAAAACTGTAAATTCATACCAATCCAGATAAGCTTTTTGGGACTTGGTGGCACATGTGTGAGACTGATAACTACAGATGTACTAGCTCAAAACAGATAGCAATGAAGTACATGAGGTACATTTAGCATTTGTACCAGTGGTACATTAATGGCTACATATATCACTAGTATGAAGCACCAACTTCAGTTTTTTACTTCTCTGCCAAAATATAAAACCAACAAACATACCAGATAGGCAAGTAAACTCTGATCTAATGAAGTACAGTACAATCATTGCCTAGTTACAATGCAATACTAAGAACCGTGGTGGCGTAGCAGGTAGAGTGCTGTACTGCAAGCCGTTGAAGTTGACTGTAGATCTGTAGGTCAGTGGTTCAAATCTCATCACCGACTCAAGGTTGACTCAGCCTTCCATCCTTCCGAGGTGGGTAAAATGAGGACCCAGATTGTGGGGGCAATATGCTGGCTCTGTTAAAAAGTGCTATTGCTAACATGTTGTAAGCCGCCCTGAGTCTAAGGAGAAGGGTGGCATAAAAATAGAATAAATAAAAATTAAAAAACAAATAATCCCTAGTAGATATACAATTGAGAGCTATACATAAGAGGAAGACATATACCCTAATTATAAAACTTGATTAGTATCCATCCATTGCTTCTTGAACTGCTTCACATAGACAATAGGTTGACCCCCTCTTCTCTATGGCAGTCCCTGGATACTGTTATCAGATCGTCTCTTGTCCTTCTATCTTTAGAATAGGCATTCACAATTGTGACAACCATTCTTCATGTTTTAACCTCCAGTATTTAAGCTGAGAACAACAGAGTTTAAAAATGTTAAGCTGGTCTAAGATTCTGTTATTATTACATTATAATAAAACTAGTATTAGCAGGCAAGTCTTTGGTTTTCTACTCTATTCTCCTTTGAAATGCTGAAATCATTCTTTCGAGTCTGAATATGTTGCCTCTCCCCTTCCTTTTACCTTCATGAGAATTAAAACGGATTTTGTCTGAGCAAATTACTGAGGTTACACTTCTCCGTCCCCCTCCGCCTCACATTTTACCTGACCATTGTCTTGGTTATGGTACTTCTTGCTTTTCTTCAGGTTTACTTTCTGCCCTGTACAACAATTTACACTCTAGGAAAATCTTATATTAACTTCTCTTGTCTTCTCTATAGCTTAAGGCTGACTTCTTTGATTACATTAACTATTATTATTATGGAGCTGAATACAACACTTCAAAAAGGTTGAGAAAGGCTGTTTTGTAGCTTTCTGAATCTTTGGAACTACCATATAGATAATAATCAGATCCATATAAGAAAACATTTTAAAGACAACTGTCGCTGAGAAGTTTACAATGAAAATTAAATGCCGAGATGAAGGCTTACTTGCAATTCAGCAATCTGATGCCAGGTAAAGGACAAATGGATAATTTGAAAAGATGAGGTAATTTTAATTGAAATAGTATAAATGTCTGGTAGGGGTCACAATGACCTCATGTATCATGACATCATTACAAATATTATGCATAGTTTGCAACTAGCCTTAGTCTCATCTTGACAGCACAGATATAAAAGATGTACATTACATAATTCACATCATGGTGTATATCTGTGATGATGAACCTATGGTACACATGCCACAGACGGCACACAAAGCCCTCTCTGCCGGCATGCGAGCCATCACCCCAGCTTCATTCCAACCCGTATGTGCACATGCCTCCCACTGGCCAGCTGGTTTTTCGGTCTCTGCCACACATGTATAGGCGGCAGGGCGCATGCAGGAGATACGCATGCATGTGCAGTGGTGGGGGGTCCCACATAAATATGTGGGGATCACATGTGCATCTATGGGGTGAGGAGCATGCAGGGAGTCACACATGCATGCACAGGGGAGCTCATGAGTTGTGCATGCATAGGACACAGGACACATTTGAGGAGGTCACGCATACATGCATAGGGTGGGGCACATAGAAGGATCACACATGCATTCCATTTATGTGTTCACCCTTTCGGAACGTGACAACAAAAAGATTAACCATCACTGGTGTATATGATACTATTTTCCTTCTGCATTCCTGAAAAAACCCCAAGAAATATATTGATGAACCGAACAGAACCAAAAAGGTAAAGTCACTCCCTATAGTTCTAATTCCGTGCATTCAGATTCTAGACTTTTTCACCACTGGATAAGACACCCATAATTTTAATTGGTATTTTTCCATGTACAGATTTGACTAGCAAATGCCATTGTTGTGATTATTTAAAGGTGACCACCCAAAAATGTTCTAACAATTGTAATGTCTTTATTGCACTTTTTGAATATTTAAACATTACACTGGTCAACACAAAAAATCCTCAGCAAAGGGAATATATCTGTTTTATGGAGTTCAATGTGCTGATTCTAAAAAATATGCTTAGTTTTGCTTAGTTTTACACATAAAGTTTCTAATATAGAAGCATTTTTGTAATTATGTTATTTCTACATTTTCAATGTATGTGGTTTTTCTATGTTTTTCCCATAAAATATCAATATCAATCATCTCAATTCAAAGCCACTTCACAGGTTTGTTGTTTTAGGGGAAATAGGAGGAGGAAGATCTATTGGATATATTCACTGCCTTGAGTTATTTGTAAAATAATAAAGGCGGGATAAAAATAAATAAATGAAAAATTCTGCAATAATGCTATGCCTTTTATAAATTAATGAGCTGCTCTTTGTCAGGAGCAGACTTCCCAAACATGGTCTCTTCCAGATGTATTAGACTACAACTGCCTTAAATTCTAGCTTGCAGAGGTGATTTTTGTAATGGTATGTGGGGATGACCTTGGAAGACAGGGCAAAGCCACACAATCCAATAAAATGAATGAATGGCCTCTTTGAAGAACTGAATCAAGAGTATTTTGTTGCATATTGATAATTATTTATTGATTAATTCCATAGAAGTTTGAAAGCAGTGTTGCTTCACAATGTAAATATGAAACCATCACTTCACGTCAAGCATTTTTTTCTGATATGTAGATTACTGTTTTCTTAATGTCGCTAGTATATTTCCTATACCAGTGATGGCGAACCTATGGCACAAGTGCCACAGGTGGCCTGTGGAGCCATATCTGCTGGCACGCGAGCTGCTGCCCTACCTCAGCTCCAACGTGCATGTGTGTGCCAGCCAGCTGATTTTTGGCTCACAACTGAGGCTCTGGGAGGGTGTTTTTGGCTTCCAGAGATCCTCTGGAGGGATGGGGGAGGGTGTTTTTACCTTCTCCCAGCTCCGGGGAAGCATTTGGAGCCAGCCTCCAGAGGGCCTCTGGGGGGGCAAAGGAAGCTATTTTTGCCCTTCCCAGGCATTGAATTATGGGTGTGGGCACTCATGCATGCGTGATGACATGCACGCATGTTCTTTCGGCACCCAAGGGAAAAAAGGTTCGCCATCACTGTCCTATACCTTATAATAATGATGCTGCTCTGTGGAAACTATACCTGCTACAGAAAAACTATATACATTTTTGACATCAGTACAAGGTCAACTGTGATGGTTACAAAAATATTCTTTGTAGACCTGTGCTATTAATACAGTATATTCCAGATTTGGAGCTATGCCATCAAGCTTACTTATTGTCAAGTATTACAGATTGTAAGTCAACATTTGCTGTTGGCAAGAACTACAATATTTGTAAACAGGTCTATGCTCTCCAACTCAAAATCAAAAGTAAGGAGGTCCAATAGAGGAATACAAAAGCAGCTTTTATTATGCAGAAGTACAAAATGTAGGAGCATTAAAAATTTGAATCCATGAAAAAAAAATTCAGAATAAAGCCAGGTAGATATATTTTATTTCCACAAGAAAACGACTTTTAGAATTTTTGCAAAAAGCTGCAGGAAATGAAATTTTGATTTTTGGGATTTGATTAGAATTACGTGGAATTAGAGAAATAAAATAGACTTGTGAACTTTACAGTAAGCATTTGATTTTTTTTTTTGTCTAAGAAAGTTGGAAGTCGTCCATTTTCGGTTTTATTTCTTTTTGCATTTTTATCTTTCTTTTTTATTGATTTTGTCATTTTTTAGTTCTTTTTCTTCCTGCTTATTTACGTTTCATTTTAAAAAATAATACAGTTACATTTAAAAATTGGGGGAAATTGAGTTGTAGACAATTGCGGTGTTCAGTCTAGATTCATATGGTTATTATCTGTTTTTCTGGAATGCAGGTGCAGCTATTTCTGGTGCGTTATATAGAGCTGGATATAGATTTTCCCATATTAATTGGGAGCTGCTGCTGCTGCTAATATCCTCAACAGAAAGCCATCTTTACTCTCAGATTCCTGTTTTACCCAACCCAAGGTTCATATCATTCTCTATCCTACCCTACCCTACCATATACATTTGGAAGGGTGGCATGCAGGATGTCAGAAAAAGCAGTCAAAATATATTTTAAAAGCAGAAATGTTTATCAGAATGAAGTCCTTCCACTTACGGAAGGCCAAATTATATTGATATTCATTAGGAACGTTCCATATACAGTATTGGGTTACTCACTCATATTTTTAAATGAAAAAAATGCTCTGAAAAAGAGCAATATTAATCAAAATTTATAATGTGGTCATTCTTACTTCCAATGAGTCCCATAAAACCCTGAGTCCCATGGGAATGGGTGGCATATAAGTCAATTAAATTAAGTTAAATAGGTGTTCAACAACATTTCTGATACTGCTTATCTGCCCACCTTTTAAAAATGAAAACTTGTTATGAGAAAAATATACAATATTAATATACAAGAATACTGCACTCCAACTTGAGAAAAAGCTCAACCCTATGGAATAAGACAACATACCTTAATGTTTAATCACTCAAGGTAAAAGACCATTACCTGGCCCACCTGATTCCAATTCATTCCCAAAGCACTGTCCCACAATAGTTATGTACTTCTGTACCCAGCAAGACACCGGTAGTTGCCATGGCAACTATACTGAAAAATTGAAGATGGAATTTAAATTTGTTAATGTTAAAATTCTTTGTGGGGATGCAGTGGATTCAGCGATAGATTAGATTTTTAACTTGGATTAACCCTGACAATCAGAAAATCACCTATTACTCCAAATGAAAAATTTTAAAAGATCTGTGTTTCTGTTTAAAATTACAACTTATTGCTAGAAGGACTGGAGCCACAAATGGACAAAAAAGTCCTCCCTAACACCAAATTGTAATCAACAACTACTACTCCTTCCTCCTTCTCCTCCTCCTCCTCCTCTTCCTTCTCCATCATCATCATCATCCCTATTCCTACTTTATCAATTTTTCCTTGATTCTTATTCAATTAATTGTTTTAACTGATCTCTGTCATAAATCACTCATTAATTCACATTATTACCTTGTAATTGTAAATAATCTGTCTTTGTGAAAGGGAGGGAGGGAGGGAGGGGAGGGAAAGAAAAAAAGAAAGAAAGAAAGAAAATAATCATCTTTCTTTCTTTCCCTCCCCTCCCTCCCTTTCACAAACACAGATTATTTACAATTACAATGTAATGCACAATACAATGTCCTTATAGTGAAGCTGTATTTTTCATAATTCCTGTTTTTGAACTGAAAACAAATAGGAATAGTTAATGTATTAAAGTGTTGTAAGATGGCTAAGCTCTTCTCGGGATCATGTCCAGTCATAAACGTTCTGTATTTTGATCCAGTTTGCTATGATTTCTGCATATGTTTTAAGGAATATGAATAAAAGGTCATATAGTTAAATGCTGACTTTAGCTTCCCTCCCACCTCTATAGCTTAGCGGTATAAGTGCCCAAAAACCATTTTCTATAATAAAACTATTGCTTATTGTTTTCTTTGTACAATTGAGTTCATAACAAGCATTCAATATCTTAATACTGTACATTGCTGCAATGTTTCCCAAATTCTATATATTATATAGGAGAGCCTCAAAATTATTTAAATTAGTCATTTTAAATAATTTGCAATGCCAATTAATATTTTAATACCAGGTGCTAATTTATTTTGAATTACCAAATATGCTATATTATTGAGAAGATATATGGCTTTCAGTATCCCTATCTACATCCTTATAAAAAAGCCATTAAGTTAGTCATTGTCAGCATAATGGGTTTTGAAAGTTTATACCAGACATTTACATATTCCATGCTTTAAACATGTCTAAAATATAAATTTACAATAGATTATAATATTTCCAAAATGTCACTGCATCTCATTAGATCACCTCATGCAAACATCTAACCCAATATTTGACATTTTTTTCTTTATGGCAATTAATAACAAGTAATTTTTAGTTAATTACTAAAACCTTGTAATTCCATACTGATGTGAACAAATATAAAACCTCAGAACAATATAATTTTTAACATGATACATTTATTAATATCCTCCTTAGGGAAAGGCAAAGGAAGAATTATGTGTGTCACCATGATGCACTATAATCCATATGACTAACGTACTTCATGTGATACCACAGCAAAAATACTGCCATTATCTGTATCATTATACTGCAGTGCACTTTTCATCATTTTTATCGCCACATTTGCTTATTATAAATATTTAAATATAGTCAGCAGCTAGAGTCCTATACTATGAATGGAAGCACACCAATCTCCTCAGAAAAAGGACAGTTTTATGACTAGTCCCCCATTATTCATAACGGGTTCTCAAAATGTGTCCAACTATCCAACTGAGGTGAGTTCTCAGTTTTACAAGCTTGCTACTATAAGTAGCATTAATTTTCTACTTGGAAACATCTAATATAAAGCAGATTTTATTTTGGTTCCTCCCTGCATAAAAAACTTAATATTACAGTACAGCAACTAAAATCTAGTGAGGGAATTTTCCCCCCCTGACATTTTAATTATAGTTGTTAACAGCTCTATAAATGAACAGAGAGCAAAAAAACTCAGAGAACTGAGACAAACTTGTCTGTTAAAATAATAATGCCAAAATGCTAATCTCTTCTTCCATTGAGCTCTGAACAGTGCTCAAGCCATTAAAATGTAAAAGTACTGTAGGAAAAATACACCTAAATTTGAATCTGGGGACTTAAATAGGGCTTAAATTCTAGAGTTTCAAGTTACTGATTTTCTAATGTATTGTTTTTCAAGTATCTATAGTAAAAGTATTTCATGCAATGATGTCCTTGAATCTTTCTCTGTGTAGCTTCTAGTCCAAGCACCTGTTCCTAATTATTTAATCTCTACTTTTTAATGCTGGGTTTTTCTAAATCTTATTATCACAGATTTTTTTTGTACCTTACTGTGGGTATATCATCAAATTTACATAGGGAGACATTGCAAACTTTGTCTAGGAGTTAATGTATTGAAAACAATGGTACATACATTAAATAAATAATTCTGACAATGCCCATCTGCATGCAACTAAAACTTTTAAACTTTAAGTGCATCATCGGGCAAGCATTTTTGATCCATTATATATCAAATGGGCTAACTTATAGAATCTGGGATCCATGATGCTTTTGGAAAATTTCATAAAACATTTTATTACATAAAAATCATAATAAAACAGTTTATGATATACTGTAATACAAAATGCCATAAAACATTTTCCTGTGCTGATGTTTGACTATGCTATACAATTTTCAAGGTAAATATATCTCTGAAGCAGTGGTGGACTCTTGACAGTATGGCTAATTGTGCATGTTTGAGAGACATTTTGCTTCCTGCACCTGTGCAGGTAGCAAAATCTCACACGGGGACGCACATGTGCAGGAAGTAAAATTGTGCTCGAATCTGCATTTGTGCACCAGAGCCATAGAGCTGCATACAATTAGCCACACCGGCAGGACACCACCATTACTCTGAAGGCATCCCAACTTTTTTAGTAAATGAAGTGCATTAGAAGCTCTATCACTGTGAAGGCATTGAGGAGGAACCTGGTAATGACATATCTCTGAAAGCATAACTGAACTTTTCAGATTGGCCTCAAAACAAATTGTTCTAAGAATGCAGAATATTAGACAAATTTTTAAAAGAGAATTTGTATAGATAATTTTATCCCTAATTACTTCCAAAGGGTCGATTAAAAAATAAAGGCCATTACTCTTGCTGCATGAGCTGAGAGAATTTTTGAACTGACAATTGTCACTTTCAGTCCTTCCTTTTTTTCATATCAGATTGTTATTTTTCAGTTCTCTAAAGTTAAATGTATTGCAAAAATGTTTCACAACTCAGCTGATTTTTTTTTAATGGGCAACTGATCCTTTCAAGTGTCTATTGATAATGCCAAACATAAAAATTAGATTTATGGTCAAATTGAGATAAAAGAGGAATCCACAAGCTCTTTGGCATTCCTAAAACCTCAATGAATCAATTCTTTTTCATTTTTTTATTTTATAATAGAGAACTGAAGCTAAGAGCATGACTAGTTTGCAATAGTGTGCAGCTGGGATTTGTCCACAGAACTCCATGTTCAGTTCCAATAGTCCTTCTATTGATCTAAAATTGTTCACAATAGAATTCTTAACAAAAACTGAGTAGCTGTTTAAAAAAATCTTCCCTTAAAATAGATTCTACCATAAAAGTACTTTATGTTTTAAATACCAACTAAATATACTATGCAGATGTCCATGGCACCATTTATACTACCAATTAAAACAAACATCCATCTCATGGTAGAACTTTCCTTAATGGCATAAGAATATAAAAATAGCACTTGATAGCACTATTTTGCAAAAAAAATTCAACCAGCTGCAAAAACACAAAAAATCACTATAATTTACATTCCTTTTAGCTACAGAATTAAAGTGAGCTAACTATGAATAAGTACTTATGAACATTTCAATCCTGTATAAACTAATAACTGATTATATATTATCAGACATATTTGTTAAGTACATAATTTCTGTCAAATGTTTCTTTTGTTACACAATTGGCAATAAGTCAATCTGATAATGCAGTTTTTGTCACATAAACTTATTTCAAAAACCAGATGCTAAATTGATTTATGGTACATTTGAACCAATATAGTTTTATTACAATAGTTGAAATAAATAAATGAAGGTAGTTATAGACAGGCACCTAATTTGTTGTACCGTCCACCACTCATGTTTCTCTATGTATATTTTTAAGAATACAAATAATTTTTTTAATGGAATAGTTGTTTTTTGTATCTTCTGTCTCACTTCTCTCTACCTCTCTCTTTCTCCCTACTCCCTGATTTTTACTATCTGATTTAATTTTAAATCAAGAGTCATTTCAGGTTCCCAGTTAAATGAAGCTCTTTCATCTCCCTGCTGCAGCACCACTGGGGCTGGTTGTCCCTCCCCCCCCCCCCCGCCACCAGCCCATCACCATCCCTTCCTCCTCACTCCTCCCCTGCCCTGAGAAGAGAAGGGTGACTGCAGTGAATGGAGACTTGCTTTGGAGTGAAGTGCTCCTCTACTTGCCTCTTTTTGCAGCCCTTGTCTTCATGCTGAGATACTGGCTGGGCTGCCCCAGCTGATGCTCTGCATCGTAATGGCTCCAAAAGGTGGAGGAGAGGATGCTGTCTCCCCATTGTGCAGCGCATCATGTTTAAGTGCAAGAGCAGCAAACAGCCATGGAGATGGTGAGATGAATGTGGGGAGATGCATGATTTTCCCTCAGACACCAGGTGGGGCACATCTCCCCATATTCCTCTTGCTACCCCCATGGCTGATTGCTGCTCTTGCATTTAAACCTAGCACATTGCACAATGGGGGAGATGGCGTCCCCTCCTCCTGGAGCCCATTACGATATGGAACATCAACTGCAACCAGCGGTCCTAGCCAGTGTCTCAGCATGGAGAAAAGTCACATGTCTTCCCCAGTGGCTCTAGTGGCTCTAGTGGCCCCAGAGCACCAACCCACGGCCAGAAAAAGAGGCAAGTAGAGGGGCATTTTGCTCCTGTTCTGGAATATGGAGTGAGTCTCCATCTGCTGCAGTCACCCTTCCCTTCTCAAGCCAGGAGAGGAGTGAGGGGGAGAGGAGGGGTCACCCATTGGTGGGATCATCCAACAGGGAGCCACAGGAGAGGGTCCAAAGCCACGGTCAAGAGCCAGGATTGCCAACTCCCGATCTATACCAATGTGCAATACAAGACATATAATTATGCCATATTCCTAGCAGTTACAATGCTAATTGTTTAAAAACTTTGCTCTGTCAAAAACATATTTTATTTTTACTGTAACTATCTCAAGTGAAAATTTTGCAGTACATTGCACAATTAAAGGATATTAAGGCACTGCAGCATGCAATGCTCATTCTGGGTAAGTATTATATTTGAAGCACACATATGCGTCTAAAATAAGCAATAGATCACAAATGAGAACATAAAGGAAATCTTTACAGGTTTACAAAAGCTATTTGTGCATATCTTCTCAGATATCAATTGACTGCTTTGCATTCTAGATAGCTAGACAAGCACCAAATTAGTGCTATCCAAAGAGTCAGCCAACAGTCACAGTAATAACTTGAGAAGGAAAGTCATTAGTTACAGCCAACAAAAAATTATGAATGGTTTAGCTGAAGCTCTGTGGCCTGTTTGCAACACAGCTCATTTCAATGACTATAAACAATAGAAAGAAATCAATAAATGGTGGTAATTAACAAATTATACAGAATGCTCCTTTTGAAAAGTAAACTATGCTTCTGCTGTGCCTGTACCTTTCAGATTATCTTTTTTTAAAATGCTACTATCATCTGTGGGAGGATCCTCTCTGTACACTGACAGCTGCATCTAAAGAGTCGGAGAGGGGGGATTAGACAATGCTAGATAATGGGTACAATATAGCTAGATTTGCAGCACTGTCAACCTTCTGCCAAGATTTTATTATTAGACACTTGGATGAATCTAAATTCTAAGCCTTTCTGTCCTATGTCCAGAAACAATGAAAAGAAGAAATATTCGTATGAAATTACATATTTTGATTTCTCTTATTATTCAAATTTATGTTAATAGATACTGAAGAAATTAGCTTTGCAGCACTTTAACAAAGCCAAAAGGTATTTCAGAGGACAGCGGGTGGCCACTTTAAGCAGTTTCCCACAAGTATTACAGCTGTGCCCAGATGCTGTGACACAGTTTTTTAAAACTTTGAATCTGAAGTATTATGTACCCTCAGTGATTAGGTCAAGTGAGGCAAGTATCATTGGTTATTTTGAATTTCGTTCCTTAAAGTTAATTATATGCCATCAAGTCAATATCAATTCTTAGAGACCACATAGACCATTTTTTCCTGTGAAATTGTCCCTAACCTTGCCTTTTTACAGATACAATTGAAGTTATGTTATTTTGGTTAGTTAGAAGAGGGTTTAAAATGACAGCCCTCTGCGTTACACATTAATCTGAGTTTTAAGAAAATGAAAAGAAAATTATTACTAATCATGGATAATGATGCCTTTATCTCTGAAATATATGACAAGTGGTGCTTGGCAGGTTGTCTTATTTTTCAGAGTTAGAGATTTTGACATCTATTTGCCGCAAAGATCAAAGCAAGATTAACTCCTCATTTTACTTTGGAAAATCTCTGCACTTTCTATCTTTTTTCCCCTTTAAGAGCTAGAAAATTATCTGTGAAACAACATTTCAAATTGCTTTTTCAAATTTGCATATAACAAAAAAGGAGGCTGAAAAAATTGCAAGATAAAACATAAAGTCATCCACTTACATCTGAAATTGAGTTTAATTATTTCAAGGAGACATTCTCAAGTAACCTGCATTATAACCCCATGGGAAGATTTCTAAGCATTAGCTAATTTATTTATTCACTAGTTACTTCATAATAGTTCTTAGCATCCTGTTCTGGTAGCAAAATGGTTTACTATTTGGGTTTAAGACCTTTTGGTGTATTTCATGTTGATTCAGTCTTCCCCACTCTGTTATTCTTCAGGTATGTTGGTTAAAAAGTCTAAATATTTCCAACCAATACCATATTTTCCCCAAAATAATACCCTGTCTTATTTTCTTTTGGGCCCCCAAATAAGCACTTGGTCTTATTTCCATGGAGGTCTTACTTTTTTAAAATGCAGGAGGCAGCAAGCACAATGGGAGCCAGAGCACTGCTACTGCCTGTCCCACCTTCTGTCCCACTGTCTATAATGACCCAAGCTCTCGAAGTCCTGTGCTCAACTCTCCCTGCCTGCTGGCCCTGCTGTTTCTGGGACACTGGAGCTCAGGTCTTGTTTCACTGATGGAGCCACTAGTGGCAGGCCACGAGGCTCAATGCACTGGTGGAACCACTCTTGGAAGGATGCCATGAGGCTTGTTGTACCAGTGGAGCCACTGTTGGAAGGACGCTTCGAGGCTCATTGTGCCGGTGCAGCTGCTTGTGGCAGTATGCTGCATGGTGTGTTGTGCCGTTACATGCATGAGCTGCTCCACCGGCTTGACAAGCCTCATGGCGTTCTACCGTGAGCAACTCCACTGGCACGATAAACCTCACGGTGTCCTTCTGAGAGCGGCTCCACCACTGCAACAAACTCAGGTACAACTGGTTGCAAAAGCAATCAGGCAGTGGCGCAACAGTGTGGGGCCATGGGAAGCCTGACTGTGGTGGTCCTAAAGTATGCCCTTGCGGGGCACATGGGGCATCTCCAACTCACCCACCCTGCCCTAGCTTGACTTTTACACCTGTGCATTGCCCCAACTTGTACAACCAGATGGTGGGCAGGACTTATTTGGGGGGGGGGGGTAGGGCTTATTTTAGGCGTAGGCATGAAGATTGGGCTAAGGCTTATTTTCAGGGTAGGTCATGTTTTTGGGAAAATACATATGTGTGTAGTCCCCACACCTGCTAAAGATCAAACTTAACAAAGGTATCCAAACTTAACAAAGGTTTCCAACAAAGGAAGAGGCCATTTATTTATTTGTTTGATTGGTTTTTATGCCGCTCTTCTCCTTAGACTCATGGCAGCCTACAACATGTTAGCAATAGCACTTTTTAACAGAGCCAGCATATTGCCCCCACAATCTGAGTCCTCATTTTACCCACCTCGGAAGGATGGAAGGCTGAGTCAACCTTGAGCCAGTAATGAGATTTGAACTGCTAACCTGCAGATCTACAGTCAGCTTCAGTGGCCCACAGTATAGCACTCTACCTGCTGCGCCACCCCGGCCATAAAAATAAGATGGCAGCTTCAACTATGTGATCAATGCCTTGCCCTGTTTTTATGTGTGCGATGCACATGGCCCACGTTTTTTTAAAAAAGAGTGGGATTTCTGCCAGGCAGTCATAGACAGCATCTTTTTTCTTATCCAGCACACATTCATACACCCGAGACTAAAAAAAGCCATGTCACAATTTCTAGAGGCAATCCTAATAACTTGTTGCAGAAGAAATGTAAATACATTGTGTCTTTTAAAACTAACATTGTTATTAGAGTTATCCTTTGTAGATTATAGGTACAGAGCAAAATGAATTATGGGAAAGAATAGGAAAAGGAGAATCTAGAGTAAAACAAAATGTTGCTAAGTGACAGAAGACTCTTCATTAAATTGCTACACTTTCTAGTTGAATGGTTTTCTTGTGAATCTACATGGCACAAACTGGTTGTTTGTACACTGTATTATTTCAGGTTGTACAGAATTTTATGTACAAGCCAGGCTGTGTTTTGTGAGATGGGTTGCTATACAAATGCGGTTAATAAATAAAATTGATTAATAAATACACAGGAATCTCCCATACGCTGGCCTCATTCTATAATAAATAGATATTGCATGTTTTTTTCATTCAAATGATAGGGAAGAAACAAAACTCAGTAGTTCAGTCCCTGGTTATCCAGTTAAAGGTTAGAAAGTAATGAAAAATATCCTACTAGTGCACTTAAGAAGCACTCTTTGTCAAAGTATGCATCAGTACAAGTAGTCCTCAACTTATCACAATTCAGCCCAAAATTTATATTGCTCAGTGAGACAGTTGTTAAGCAAGCTCTCATTTTCTTGACACAGTTGTTAAGTGAACACTGCATCTATTAACTTAGTATGATGATTAAATTAATCTGTCTTTCTAACTGACTTTGCTTGTCAGAAGGTCGCAAAAGGTGATCACATGATTCTGGGATACAGCAACGATTATAAATGTGAACCAGTTGCCAAGCATTTGAATTCTGATGGCAATAGCACATAGCCTTTTATACCACTTCACAGTGCTTTTACAGCCCTCCCTAAGCGGTTTACAAAGTCAGCATATTGCCCCCAACAAGACGGATTCTCATTTTACCAACCTCACAAGGGTGGAAGGCTGAGTCAACCTTGAGCCTGGTGACATTCTGCCTGCCCAACTGCTGGCAGTGGGTGATTAGCAGAAATAGCCTGCAGTGCGCCACTGTGGATCACATGATTATGAGGATCATGTAATGATTATAAATGTGAAAGTTGTATCACAATTTTGAACGTCACTAAATGAATGGTTGTAAGTTGAGGATTATCTGTAGTTTATTTACTGTATAACTGAGAGCCAATTTTGTGTACTGGTAGTCTTTTATTTGTGATTATGGTATATCTAAGCCCAAAATTTCTGTTGCTAAGCAAGAGAATTGTTAAATGAGTTTTGCCCCATTCTATGACCTTCTTTGCCTTCACAGTGAATTACTACAGAAGCTAAGTTAGTAACATAGTTGTTAAGTGAATCTGGCTTCCCCATTGCCTTTGCTTGTCCAAAGGTTGCAAAAGGTGATCACATAGCCTGGGACACTGCAACCATCATAAATAAATGCCAATTACCATGTGATTGAATTTTGATCACATAGGGATGCTGCAATGGTCATGGATATGAATAATGGTTATAAGTTCCTTTTTTCAGTACCATTGCAACTTTGAATGCTCACTAAATGAAAGGTCAAGAGCTACTTATAGTGGTGATTAAGGCTCTGGATTAGACCTTAGAAGACTGTGAGCTCCAGTTTTCCCATATGTGTGAATGAATGCCTGCTAGATAACTCCCTTTCAGCTCAACTCACCTTACAGAGTTGTAAAGAGAAAATAAGAGGTGGAATGTTTATGCATACTGCCTTGAGTTGTAAAAATAACTGCAGGATAAAAATAAAATAAAAAACAATTAAATACAAGGGTAGTGCCTTATATTCATAAGACATATTTATATTCTTATGGAAAACTCAGCTCTTATTTGTATGCATTTCATGTACATAATTAGAGCTCATGAAAAAAAGATTACTATATATCATAACATAGGACTCATAAAAATGTATCTATTTTAGCTTCTCTCTCCCCCCCACCCCAGTATTGATCTCAAGACTTACACAGGCAACACTGTAGGTATTATTTGTAAGATGTTATATGGTATGCAATCAAATAGCTGAAATATGCCTTGTCATTGTGAACAAAGAAGGATATGAACCACTGAGAAAACTCTGATAAAATAGTTGCTTCCCTTTCTTCCACCCAAAGAAAAACTAGTAATGACTACTACATTTTTGTGCCTTCCTTTTCACTTTTGATATGCCATTATACCCACCCCACAATCATCTTTAAAATCCATTGATCACTTTGAACATCTACAAATCCTGAGCATGTTTTAATATTTTTTTTAAAAAAATATCTACAAACCCCAGAACATGATTGAATAGTATCCCATATGGTCATTCCTATTGCAGTGAACCAGAATGCATTGTTTGCTGACTAAATCCAAATTTCAAAGTCGAATATAAATAGAAAATATCTGGCACAAAACAGCTTTTGGTACTGAACCAGGAGGACAGAAGGAAAAAATTTAAAATCTAAATTGGGTTTTAGTGGTGGCACTGAAGAGGAGACCCATCTACCTTGCAAATCACACAGAGCATCCATCTATCTCTACCCTGCCTCTGAACTGCAAATCACAACAGGATGTCCACATGGAGCCTGGAGCAGTTACTGCATCCCAGCTTTTTACACCCATGTATTCCTCCCTTAAGGAACCCTTAAATAAACGAGCAAAGAAGGCTTAGCTGTTTTTGTCTGGACCCAGAAAAAGTGGCTGTGAATGACAACGGTTTTATTTTATTTTTTTTATCGCTTCTGCTTCCAGAACTGCTCTTAAGATCTTTTCAAGTCCCCAAAGGGGCTGTTCCCCAAGAGTCACGAGTCCCCTCAGTCCCCTCCAAATTCAACCCCTCGCTTTCCCCGCCTAAAAGATTCTTGTCCTGACCCCTAACCCGGCCCCCTTTCATCTCCCTCGCCTCTGCCGTACACCCCCCCCCCGGATTTATTGCCACCCCCAACTCCTCGATAGTAACATTCAACAGGAATAGTTTCTAATCCAGTCAGTGCAAAGGCGGGGGGGTGGGTGGGCAGGCAAGGCGTCCCAAGCCTTGCTTTTTTGGCTTGTTTATCTCGCGACCAACCCACCCCAGAAGCGCTGCCCCGCCATCCTCTTCAGTCAGGCGCCGCTTCGCCTCAGAGCCACCACCACCTCCCGCCTCAAGCCTTGTCCTCTCTCTGGCCCACGCCTGCCCAGTCCTCTCGGGTCCCAACCGGCCAACAATTTCCCAGGGGAGACAAAGCTGCGCGGGTGCACCTGCCCCCCCCCCCCAAACGCCGCCTCAGGGCTGCAGCCGAGAGCCCGCGCGCCAGAGAGGAAAGGGCGAAACGCACCGGAGTTCTCCTCCTCCTCCTCTCCGCCCTCCCCCGCTTCGCGCAGCCCGAGCCCCAACTTTCCGACCTCCTCAAGGACGCAGCAACAAGCCGCCTCGGCGGAAGAAGGGGAGGAAGCGGGGAACGGGGGTGGTGGTGGCCGGAACGGGGCTTCTTCCCTCGCTTGGCTTTCTCTTCCCACCCCAGGCAAATAAAAATAATAATAAAACATCTCAGGCAATTGGACGCCCCGGGGTTAAAAACAGGCCACAAAAAACAAATTACCCGGAATAGGTTTGCGGCGCCGAGCGCGCGCCCCTCACTCAGCCCGCGCTGCTGTGCTTTGGCCAGCCGGCCACCTGCCCTTTCCTCTTTCAGACTTACCGTAAGGAGAGACAGCGGGGTCCCCTTTCCTAGCCATGGTCCTCCGCCGCCTTCTGGGCTGACGGAGCTCCGGAGCCAGGCGCCTCTACCGCCCCGCCGCTCAGCGTGCTCTTTGTTGCTGTAATGGCATGAGAGGCGGGCGGAGGGGTGTTTTTTTGGGGTGGGTGGGTGGAGAGAGAGAACGGCGGTGAGGCGAGCAGCCGCGAGCCCCAGGTGCTTGTTTTTCTCCTCCTCCTCTTCTACTTCCTCTTCTCGCTGCACTTCTCTGGTGGCCCCCCGAGCGCCCTCCCACCCACCCCCAACAGGCTCCCCCCCCCTTTGTGCCTCCCGTTCGAGGCAGAACAGCCGCCGCGGGAGAATGAGCGAGAGGTGGCCAAAAAAAAAAAAAAAAAAAGCAGCGCTGTGGCAGCCGCAGTTGCTAAAAAAGCTCCCTCGGCCTTGGCAGGCATGCGGAGTAGCAGGGGGAGGGGGCACGCGGGACCGCTCCCCCCCGCCCGCCCCCCAAGGCTTCAGCCCGCCCCTCGATCCGTATGCAGCGAGCCAGAGCGCACCGACGGCCCCGGGAGGGCGCCGCAAGCTCCGCCCCCCTCGTGCGCACGGGAAGGTGGGGAGAGAGAAGAGCGGCTGCCGAACTTCAGGCGGGAGCGGGAGACCAAGAACTTCACTCCTCCTTCCTAACCTCCCCCCCCCCTCCCGCGCGGTAGCTTCGGGCTGGCTTGCAGGGCTGCCGGTGGGGATGGGAATCAAAGGCGTCTCGGTCCCCGATGGAGATCCACCATCCCCATTTCTCCGTTCCCGTTGGCACTGTTGTTCCCAAATTGAGGGAGGGAGTTCCAATCGGGGGCGGGGCGAATTTTCTTGCCTTTACGCGGCCCTGGCATTGCGGGCCGAAGGGAATCTCAAAAAAATCTTTATATCCAACTTCGTGGCGGCGGGGGAGAGAGAGGGGATGACTTGGAGCGAAGTGAATTTGGGGACGGATCGACAGAACCGGCCGCTTCTGGCCGATGCAAAACCCGGGAGGTCTTTATCTGCGCCTTGGAAAATTGCCCGAGGAAAGTTTTCATTGTATATTTTTTTCTGATTCCGGAGCTGTCCTCAGCCTTTCGTGCTGATTGTCCCGTTTTTTTCCTCTTTACACGCTAGGTGAATTCTTCCATTTGCTATCAAAAAGAGGCCTTGACAAAATTCTATAAATGGGGTTCGATTCCTTGGGTGGCGCTTGCCTATTTAGAAATGTAGAAACATAGCAGACTGATGGCAGAAAAAGACTTCATAATCCATCTAGTCTGCCCTTATACTATTTTTGTATTTTATCTTAGGATGGATCTATGTTTATCCCAGGCATGTTTAAATTCAGTTGCTGTGGATTTACCAACCACGTCTGCTGGAAGTTTGTTCCAAGGATCTACTACTCTTTCAGTAAAATAATATTTTCTCATGTTGCTTTTGATCTTTCCCCCAACTAACTTCAGATTGTGTCCCCTTGTTCTTGTGTTCACTTTCCTATTAAAAACACTTCCCTCCTGAACCTTATTTAACCCTTTAACATATTTAAATGTTTCGATCATGTCCCCCCTTTTCCTTCTGTCCTCCAGACTATACAGATTGAGTTCATTAAGTCTTTCCTGATTTTTTTTTTTAAGTATTTCAGATTAAGCGGGGGAGGAGAGAATTATAGTTTGATGATGTTTGAAGGGGATCTTGACATCTAATGTGTTGTGGCAGTGATGGGCTCCTACGGGAACGGTCAGGAACACAGTTCCGGTAGCAAAATTTGGAGCTCTAGCCCAGAGCACCCAGTTTGCACTGAAAGATGTTGAAACAAAATGCATAAGCCACGCCCACAGTGTGGTAGTAAAAATTTTGGTAGCCCATCACTGGCTGTACGTACATGCGTCCGCAGGTGGCTGTTAAGGCCTATACAGGCACAAAATGTTCTGCCACGTGTTGTGCAGCATTTGCAGCTCTGGCTTTGCGGAGTGTTCGCTTCTCTTTTGCTATGAATGTTCTTCTGGCCTCAGATGTCTAGCAGCCTTGGTGAATCAGCATGTGTCACGTCACAATGTACTCCCTGTTAGTGACTACTTCACCGTTAACAACAACAACACAAGAGCATGCAATAGATACAAAGTAAATGTAAATCGCTCCAAACTAGACTGCAGAAAATACGATTTCCGCAATAGAGGGGTCGACGCCTGGAAATCACTACCAGACTCTGTTGTTTCTTCCCCCAATCCCAAAATATTCAGCCTTACATTATCTACAATAGACCTCTCCCCTTTTCTAAGAGTGCATAAGTGTCTACCGTTCCTGTCCTAATGTCTCTTTATCTTTTCTATCTCTACTTTATACTTATATTAGGTTAAACATAGTACAATACAATACTATATTTGTATGACAAATTAAATAAATAAATAAATAAAAACATTGGTCAATATTGTGCCAGGGTTTCCCAGGAGGTGGTGTCGATATTGTGGGACTTGAAAGAGGCTTTCAATGTGTCTTGGTATTGCTTCTTTTGTCCCCCATGCAATGGCTTTCCTTTAGACAGCTCACCATAGAGGAGCTGTTTAGGGATGCGATGGTCTGGCTTCCTAGCAACGTGGCCTGCCCAGTGTGTCTGGGCTTTCATCAGCAGGGTGGGAATTGATGGCAGGCCTGCTCTGGAGAGGACCTCAGTGTCAGCCACCTTATCCTACTACCGGATCATCCGAATTCTACAGAGACAGGTCATATAGAAGTGGTTCAATTGTCTAACATGTCTCCTGTATACAGTCCAGGTCTCATTGGCATACAACAAGGTAGTTAGCACTAGGTAGATTTTGAGCTTTGTAGCAAGGCTTATTCCACATTGGTTCTACACGTTAGTCATTAGTCTGCCCAATGCAGAGCATGCCTAGGCAATTATAGTTTATAGATTATAGATTATTGGCTAATCTAACTTCAAGCGATGTGTATCAGGTAAAGAAGCACTCTAGGAGTTGAAAGCAGTGTTCCCTCTAATTTTTTTTCAGTGTGGGCGGAAAAGTATAGTGTCTGAGCGAGTCCCTTTGGGACTGGGCGGCATAGAACTCAATAAATAAATAAATAAATAAATAAAGTGTGGGCGCACGCTATCACGCATGCGCAAGTTCTGACATCCATAATTCGCTCCCCCTCCTTTCTCTCTGTCTCTGTCCTCTTTCCTTTCTCTCTTTCCTTTCTCCCCATCCTTTCTATCGCTCACTCTTTCTTTCTCTCCCTCCTTCATTCCCTCTTTCTCTCCCTCCCTTTCTCTCTTTCCTTTCTCTCCCTCCCGCTTTCTCTCTATCCTTTCTATCACTCACTTTCTGTCTCTTCCTCCTTCATTCCCTTTTTCTCCCTCCCTTTCTCTCTTTCCTTTCTCTCCCTCCCTCTTTCTCTCTATCCTTTCTATCTCTCTCTTTCTTTCTCTCCCTCCTTCATTCCCTTTCTCTCCCTCCCTTTCTCTTTATCCTTTCTATCTCTCACTCTTTCTCTCTCCCTCCTTCATTCCTTTTCTCTCCCTCTCTTTCTCTTTCCTTTCTCTCCCTCCCTCTTTCTCCCTATCCTTTCTATCTCTCACACTTTCTTTCTCTCCCTCCTTTATTCCCTTTCAACTTGAAAGACTAACAAATTTTATTATAAGCTTTCTTTAATCTGTGGAAAGTTTATGCCATAATAAATCGTCAGTTGAGAAAGCTCAGAGTTGCTTTTGGAATTGAGAAAAACAAAATTGAATTAAATGTTTAGCGTTCCGAAAGTCTAAAATTGCCACCCTTCAGGTACATTTAATGGATATAAGCAGTAATGTGCAAAATATAAGAATATAGATATATACTCTCTTCCTTGTTTTGAATTTCCATTTGGCTACATTTTCTCTCTGTATGTATTAGTGAGTCTATTTATTTTGAACTACAGTACTTGTATTCTCACAGAAAGACTGCGTTTTGCACCTTACAATTTATAAGTAGGATACTATCCAGGGGTGGGTTCTAACTTACCTTGCTACTGGTTTGCTTCCTCCTGTGCCATGCGAGGAAAAAAAATTGGAAACCCCCCCCCCCCAAAATAAGATGGTGATGCCCATGGACTGGCACCAATCGAACTGTTTCCATGATGTCATTGTGATGTCACTAGTGAGTCTCTACCAGTTCGGACAAACCAGTCCAAATCAGGAGGAACCTACTTCTGCCCATTACTTTAATTTAACCATAAGAATGCAATTGTCGGTAATCATTTATACTTGTACTTTCCAGATCTGAGAAATATCCATCTAAATAAGGATTGAGTTCAAAAATATATGAGCTTTTGTGTAACATAAGAAGGTTTGATGAGAAATTGAACCCACTTTCAAATGCACCAAAATCCTGATTTTCTTCATTGATTTTATGGTTGCACTAACTTCTGCCCATTAATAATTTAAATTTTATTTTTCTGTGAACCAGGAAATCACATCTTTTCCTTTTTGCAACCATTCCATTCCATCTCTTTTTTCACAATCTCTTTATTACTCTTTATTGAATTCTCTGCCTATAAGTGTAATTGATTTTACTCCCACAAAATTCAAGATCGGCTAAATTAGCTGCTAGTTCCTCTTGCATACAGATACTGTCATTTAATCTACATCCCTATTTTTTACAATTAGAAACAAAACTAAATACCTAGTGATAACATAATTGCAATGCTTGCCATTGCAAGCATTGTGAGGTAACAACTGCTATGACCATATTTCATTACATTGGTGATTCTTTTATGTGAATTACAGCAAACTGCAAATAGTATTTCTATTTTCATTACTGAATGGTTGACTCCAATTGCCTACTTCAGGCAAGCAAATGTCACAGGATCTCTATGTATCAAATGCTCAATTCATCAAACCAGTATAAACTTATCCAAGTTGTGCTATGTTATATTTGGTGTATTGGATATATAATAAATTTCTTAAAGTATTTTTCTGTAAGGAAATGGTGCTTGGATGCTTTGAACTTTTGGACTCTACATTGAAATTCCTTTTTATTCTTCCTGGTGGAAGCTCTGCATCCTTTAATCTTCTGAATATGTGCATGTAACATACAAGCTTTGCCTGAATCTAAATGAAAGAATCTCTACTATATGCAAAGGTATCTGAAATCATCTGAATATTGCTATTTATTTAACTATGGTCAGTATTATTCTTCTAAATATATTGAATCATGTATAACTGTTATTATTTCTATTAAACCTATATATATGCTGATATATATTGTAGAATATACAGCATATTAGCTTCACTTGTGAGTGCAATTTCCTGCTAGAGTGCCCTCTACTGTTGCTCTACAATTTTATAATGAAGCTATTTTCATTATAAGGTTTCATCTACAGTATATGTTAAATGAATTTTGGAACTATCTTTCATTTGACTTTGAAAATAGTTAGCTTCCTTTTATCTTATTGTCCTTGGCAATAATTACATGCATCCTTCCATGTTGAATTATATTTTTTAAAATACACAATTCAGATGTCTCTCTTTCAAGAAATGTGTATCAATACATTCAAAACAAAACAATTTCCCAAATAAATTACTATCACCATAACCTAAGACAGGGGTCGGAAACTTTAAACATTCAAAGAGCCATTTGGACCCATTTCCCACAGAAAAGAAAACACGGGGAGCCACAAAAAGCTTTTGACATCTAAAAGGAAGATAACACTCAGGTCATATACTGTTTTTTACCTTTATGCTATGTATTAAAAAAACTGTAGTGTGTTGCATTTATGTAATCAATGAACTGCTACAGAAAATTTTTTTTTTTAAATTTCTGCATGCAATAAAAAGATTTTGAACTCAGAAAAAAAACAGTTGGGTCAAAAAGTTCAATAAATCCCGCACCCGCGGATGTTACATATTGGTGGTGCTTGTGACACATGTATTGAGTGACATGGAGCTGCAACAGAGTGATGAAAGAGCCACATGCTATGGAGATTCCAGGTTCCATAAGGGTTACTATAAATCAGAAATTGCTGAAGGAAGTAGCAGAGACTAATATATACAGTAGTATCTCTACATAAGAACGCCTCTATTTATGAACTTTTCTAGATAAGAAACAGGTGTTCAAGAATTTTTTTGCCTCTTCTCAAGGACCACTTTCCACTTACAAACCCAAGCCTCTGAAACTGTAACCAGAAAATGTGGGGAGAAGCCTCCATGGGGCCTCTCTAGGAATCTCCTGGGAGGAAACAGGGCCAGAAAAGGTGGGGAGAAACCTCCATAGGGCCGCTTTAGGAATCTTTTGGGAGGAAACAGGACTGGAAAAGGCAGGGAGAAGCCTCCATGGAGCCTCTCTAGGAATTTCCTGGGAGGAAACAGGGTCTCCACCCTCCCTGTAGTTTCCCCAATCGCACGCATTATTTGCTTTTACATTGATTCCTATGGGGAAAATGGCTTCTTCTTGCAAACTTTTCTACTTAAGAACCTGGTCACGGAACGAATTAAGTTCGTAAGTAGAGGTACCACTGTACTGTTCTTGAGCTTCGTTCCTTGTAGCTATTTGGCTATGTTCTCTTTACCGCTTACACATTGATTGGAGCAGAGGTAGGTTCTGGATCTTTTTGCTGCCAATTTGTTCAGGATCGCCCCTTGTGTATGCGCTTTGTGCACATGCAGGCACACCCACAATGAAAAAATAGCTTCTGCGCATGCATAGAAACAAAATTTGGCTTCTGTGCATGTGCAGAAGCAAAATCCAAGATGGTAGGACCGACACCGACATCAGCCTAACTGACTCCATGATATCATCACCAAACTACTAACAGTTCTAAAGAACCTGTTAGAACTGGTAGGAACTCACTTCTGGATTGGAGTACATATTGATAAGAATAGCCTGACCTTGAATGCCGCACTAAAATATATTTCGTATATATCACACGAGAAAGCTTTAATCTCCATTTCTTTCCAGCACAACTGCATGGAGATTGGAAGTTTTTACTTCAATTTTCAGCTCTTTGTATCTGAACCTTGAGAGACCATGGTATGAACTATGATTTAATGGAAGAGGTCAATGTTAATAATTGTGCCTTGTTTCAATAAACCCATTCCCATTTTGGATATAATGAGAAACAATAAATTAGCAGGAAATAAGTTTTGGGGCCTCTCATTACTATGCAGCAGAGAAAGGAAGAATTATCAATCATGTCTCATGCTCATAAAATGAAATTGTAGTTTAATGTCATATGGGAAAGAAGCAAATTTGGATTCTCAATTTTTAAGAAGGGTGAATAAAATAATGTCTACATAATTCTGTATAGTTTTCAAATTCCGAATACAAGTAAATTGTTTTGTGTATGTGTACAATAGCCTACTGTTGTTTTACTAGTGTAGTGGGATTCATTGTATTACAAAATTGCTTTTATAATGGTTTCTAACTAAAATTAGAATTGTTTCTCCTTGTTTTTCAAAATAGGTACTTTAACAATCTTACCTTCAAATATGCTTGGAATGGAACTTTTAAAAAATTGTACTGGGATGGGGTGGGGGGAAAGAGTTGGCACAACTGCCCCTCCACAATCTGACCAAGAGGCTGTGTACCTCTGCGGCAAATTCTTCAATTCCCAGGATCCAGAGTAGGGATGTCCAACCTTGGCAACTTTAAGACTTGTGGACTTCAGTTTCTTTCAATTCTCTTCAACATGACTGGCTGGGGAATTCTGGGAGTTGAAGTCCACAAGACTTAAAGTTACCAAGGCTGCTGCCCCCCCACTCTCTAGAGCTTTCCTGGTAACCAATGGTTATATTTCTAATATAAGGGGAATATCCCACAAGATTGCATTCAAGCTATTGAACCCTGTACCACTCACTATCAGTTCCTGTGATGATAGTCTTCCACTTGGAATCTTCTTGATTATCCCAATCGCATTCCTCTTTTTTATCAGTCTACTTTTTTTCTCCCTCACTAAAGTAATGCAGATGCTTCACCTTCAGTTATCCTCTCCCCTTTGCTCCATCTTCCCTTCACCTTCAATTTATTAGAGAATACCCCAAGTTCCATCCCTAATTCTGACAGCAACAGCTACTGGTAACCACCATCCTTAGAAGGATTTGGGCACTGGAAAAATGTAAATCTATATAATTCATGTATAGTTTAATAAGCTTTTATGTTAAAAATACATAATAAATTATAAACATATTATTGACTACTGCGATAGCTAACATAGTAACAACATACTGGAAAAATAATGGAAGAATATAAATGTATGTTTTTTAATTATATATATATTTCATAATTCATACAAACTTATTTGAATAAAAAGGATTTTTATTGCTGCATTAATGAAGCCAGTTAAGCCATTTATTTCCACCCTGCAACAAGAAAAATTCTCAAAATACAAATTATATCCTAAAGAACCAAAGGCTTATGAGCAAAATAGCCCATGTACTCCATTACAAGCTAAGTGTAACTAATGCTGTATCTACATGGAAAGCCAGAAACTATTTTTCTTTCTAATCATATAAAATAGTATGAGAAAACACTAAAATACTGAGCTATGTAAAGTAGCCTTATTCTTTGAAATAAATTTAGCATTCTTTTGCTGCCTCTGCATTCCCCATGCTTGCAATTCAGAGCAAGTTCTATAAATGCAATTCCATTCCCACCTATAAGAATAGATTCCGCATATTTAACATATTTTTCCAGTATGTGGTTTTGTGCTCAGATTTTTATTTTCTAATTGTGGCATAGTTAGATAAAGTTGCTATGAACAACTACTTTCCCATGGAAACTGAAAAATATAACATCACTAGACTCAGCAATGGTGAGCAATTGTTCAACCACAGTTTACTGAATTGATAGTAGTTGAATTCAAGCATCACAGAAGCCAACACAAAACACAATGCATTAAACTTGCTATTAGACTGCCTTCTGCCGCACGAATCCCAGCGACCGGTTAGGTCCCACAGAGTTGGTCTTCTCCGGGTCCCGTCGACTAAACAATGCCGTCTGGTAGGATCCAGGGCAAGAGCCTTCTCTGTGGCGGCTCCGACCCTCTGGAATCAGCTCCCTCCAGAGATTAGGACTGCCCCCACCCTCCTTGCCTTTCGTAAACTCCTCAAAACCCACCTCTGTCGTCAATTGTGGGGGAACTGAGACATCTCCCCCTGCCTATGTAATATTTGTGTATGATAGGATTGTATGTATGTTTTTATATATTGGGGTTCCTTGTTTTTAGACTTTTAAATGTATTATCATTATTTTTAGATTTTAATTATTAGATTTGTCATCATGTACTGTTTTTATCACTGTTGTGAGCCGCCCCGAGTCTCCGGAGAGGAGCGGCATACAAGTCTAATAAATCATAATCATAATCATAGATGTGAATTACAGTCTATAAATGTTAGTTTAAATGGACAACAAGTATCTCTGATCTTATAATGGTTTTAAAGTGTGTAAAATCTGATACAGTTAGTCCTCAATTTACACCAGTTCATTTAGTGCCCATTCAAAGTTACAACAGCACTGAAAAAAGTGACCTTTCTTCACATTTACCATTGCAGTATCCTCGTTATCATTTGATCAAAATTCAGACACTTGGCAACTGACTCATAATTATGATGGTGGCAGTATCCTGAGATCATGTGGTCACCTTTTGTGACCTTCTGACAAGCAGTCAATTGGGAAGCCAGATTCACTTAACAACCATGTAACTAAACAACTGCAGTGATTCACCTAACTGTGGTAAGAAAGTGGAACAAAACTCATTTAACAAATGTCTCAATTAGCAACATAATTTTTGAGCTCAGCTGAGGTCGTAAATTGAGGACTACCTGTATTCTTCACCAATTAGCATGGACACAATTCCCCCTTAAGATACTGGATGTTGTCTTCTGTTGACATGTTTTCCCCTTTTGGGGATTCTCTTATTTTACCATGCCTACTGAAAAGGTGGTCAGTAAGCTTGTTTTAACTGCAAGTTTAGCTTGTTAAGCTCACATTCAAAACAAATAGATGCATGGGAAAGCAGAAGCATTCTTTCATAATGTGGCAATGTCTTTCTACTTTATCAGACAACCCTCAATACATGACAGTTTGATGGGCTTGTTTTGAATGGGAACAAACAAATTCAATAGTGAAATTTGAAACAAGGAGGCTAGCAGAAGGGAAAGGAAGCAGAAATAGCCACAAAAAATTAGCTACTGCCTTGAGTTCAGTATCAGTGAGTGGATTAGGATGTGAGAAGTGGAGATTTTCTGGATTCTTGTGCAATCCTGAGATAATGAAGATACATAATTTTCCATGTAGTATATGCTTCTCCACTTTAGCTTGACTTGAAAGAAAGGATTGTCAGGCATTCTTTCAAACAGAAATATAATTTAAATATCTCATGAAAGAGTTAAAATAATAAATGCTCAAATGTGTTTCAGGTTTTACGTTATTCATAACCAAAACAAAAGTACAACAATAGATATTAAATATTCTGATAATCTAAAATGTAGAAATTAGTAAAGAAAAAGAAAAAAATGTCAAATGAATAACTGGAAATATTAAAAGGATAAATTATTTTTATTACCATTTAAAAGATACATGTAAGAGGCATACTTTAAAAAATATTTAAAATCTAACTGGTAGAAATAATGTTTTGAATGAAATAAACTATATTACATTTTGAAACTGTTGATTCTATACATAATGTACATACAGTACTTATAAATAAGAGTTACTGAATTCAATGGATAATTGCTCCAAAAATAATTCATATATAAATGAATTAAGAGCCTGAAAATGTTTATTTTTTAATTTTTTTTTAATTTTTATTATTTAGATTTGTATGCCGCCCCTCTCCGTGTATTTTGATAATTACTATGAATAACTTAATGGAATGAAAAAGGGATGACATTACATTGTTTCTTATTCAAGAAGCATTAAAAAATACGTTAATATGTTGTGTACTAAAAGAAAATTGCAACTGTCTATAAACTGGATGTATACTGAAATATCTTAATTCTTTTTTCTCTTTCTTTTTATATTTTTCTGGAGCACTGATTTATCTAATTTCTTCTTTCCATTTACCCCATTAGCTTATTTCTATCTAATATTACCTTCAATAACCAACAATTTCATCATTTCCCTTCGTCTTTCATTCCAATTCTTTTGCTCCTCTGACACAGATAAGAATCAATCCACAATATATATCCTAGCTAGTTCTGTGTTCACAGCCCTTTTCATGACCTTAGATTGTGATAAAGCCAAACAGACAAAGAAGCAATAACATTCCAGATCAAGAAGCTTTCAAGACACAGAAATATTGCTTTTCTCCACTGTATAACTTTGAATAAGGGCTTGTTGGAACTGCCTCAAGAAACATTTGTTGTTGTACTAGTTTAACTGCTTCCAACTCTTAGTGGCTGATGGGCGTGATTTTTTCAGCTTGGTTCAGTTCTTGTAAGGTTATGCTTACATAACTACCTACTTTCTCTTCTATAGATCTCCTTTTTATTGCCTTTTTTAAAACATCAGCATCTTCTATGAAGGATCCTACATTTTTAGTGTCTTGAAAATATCTAAAGTTAGCTTCATTATTCATGCTATCAGTAAGCAATCAGGTTTTATTTCATCTATTGTTGAATTATTTCTTGTGGTTCAAGATGTTCTCAAACATTTTTTGAGAATACCTTAGACAACAAGGTATTTTTCATTTTGGTTTACAGCTGTATTTTTACTATGTTTCAAAAAAAAATAAACCTTGTGGTCAATATACTTCATAGTGCATTTATAGCCCTCTCTAAGTGGTTTACAGAATCAGCATATTACCCCCAACAATCTGGGTCCTCATTTTACCCATCTCAGAAGGATGGAAGGCTGAGTCAACCTTGAACTGCTGAACTACAGCTAGCAGTTAGCTGAAGCAGCCTGCAGTGTTGCACTCTAACCACTGTGTCACCCTGGTTTTTCCTGTAATCTACAACTACTGCACTGCAAAAACATATGGACCTCAAAGTTTGACCAGGGAAAAACAATTGACGCAATTTATGTAGACTTCTATGAAGCCTTCAACTCAGTGGTTCATGATAAACTACTTCTGAAACTGAAATCCTACGACATCTCTGGATAACTGTGTTCCTTTCAAACGGACAACAAGTTGTCAAAATAGGGAGCACCCTATCTAACCCTGTTCCTGTTAACAGTGGTGTACCCCTAGGCAGCATACTAGGACCAATACTCTTTATATTCTTTATAAATGACCTCTGCGATCACATTACAAGCAACTGCATACTCTTCGCCGATGATGTAAAACTCTTCAACACCACTAACAACACTACTATCCTCCAGAAAGATCTTGAGTCAGTATCAGAATGGTCAAACACCAGGCAATTCCAAATCTCAACCAACAAATGCTCTTTCTTATACATTGACAAAAAGAATCAGAACACCAAATACAAGCTGAAATAAACCTTGCAGACAACCCTCACCCTGTCAAAGATTTTGGAATACTCATATCAAATGACCTAAGTGCCAAAGCCCACTGCAACAACATTGCCAAAAATGCTACAAGAGTTGTTAATGTAATCAAACATAGCTGCTGCTGCTTCAGTAATATCACACTACTAACCAGAGCATACAAAACATTTGCCAGACCAATCCTTAAATACAGCTCATCTGTCTGGAACCCACATTGCATATTGGACATAAATACATTAGAAAGTGTCCAGAGATACTTTACTAGAAGAGCCCTACATTTCTCTACTCACAACAGAATATCTTACGCAATCAGACTTGAAATCCTGGGCTAAGAAAGCTTAGAACTACGTCACCCTCGGCACGACCTAAGCATAGCTCATAAAATTATCTGCTACAATGCCCTACCTGTCAATGACTACTTCAGATTCAACTACAATAATACACAAGCACACAGCAGATACAAACTCAAAGTGAACTACCCCAAACTTGACTGTAGAAACTACGACTTTAGCAACAGAGTGGTTTGTGCCTGGAACTCATTAACTGACTCTTTGGTTTCATCACCAAACCCCAAAAACTTTATCTTTAGACTGTCCACTATTAACCTCACTGTTGATTCCTAAGAGGTCAGTAAGGGGCATGCATAAGTGCACCAGGATGCCTACCATCCCTCTTATCAGTACCCATGTTATGTATATAAACAATGTTATGTAATTTCTTTATGGTATGTCTACATTAGGCACCCATGAATTGTTTAGTTTAGGAAGAATAAATCTAGTCTAATTCAACTTATTAATTTATTCACTCCATAGTTATATTAGGTTGTCATTAGCTGTTGATATAATCTTAGATTTTTGTTGAATACTGTAGCAGAATAGTTTTTACATTCTTTAATTCAGTTTCAACAAGAAATAATTAGGTCTTCTTCATTTCCAGCCATTATAGTATAAGTATCATAAGCATAATTGAAGTTTTTGGATGTCTTGATGTTTGAATACCAATTTCTGTTTTTTCCCCCTGACCTAATCTAACATTTCTTGAGACATGTTCTCCATTTAAGTTAAATAAGTTAAATAATAAAAGTTAAATAAATAAATAACAGTATACAATTTAGTATACAGTACTCAATTATGAAACATTTAGTTGTTCCTTATTCTACTCATTTTTATTTCCTAGTTATCCCAAAAATTCTTAAATAGGCAGATAAGAGGACCCAGTATAATCATGTTTTAAGACCTATTAGTAATTAATTGTGGTCTACAAAATGAAAAGCAATTGTATAATCAATGTAACCAAAAATAGGAATCATTTTGTAATTTGCCTTTTCCATTAGCCACTGGATAGTAGCTATGTTGTGCACTGGGTTGTGTGTGAATTGTGCACCAGTTACACTCTTTCCTGGACCAACAATTTCTACCCATAGTCACTCATGTCCTTGTTAGCTTCCATCTTGACTGTTGCAACACACTCTCCATGGGGCTGTCCCTGAAGAGCATCCAGAAGCTCTAGCTGGTCAAAATGCAGTGGCCTACATGACTTCATGCAGCCCTGACTGTGGTGGTTATGATTTCTGCAGTTCAGATATGGTAACCCAAGACAAAATAACAGAATTTCATTGCCGCATGTATTGTTCTATCTACACAAGTGCAGGACTTTAACTTTGCTTGTAGAAGCTGGCAGGGAAGGTTGCATATAGCAATCACATGACTATAGCTATAACTATATCACCTTGAGGTTCAACTACTGTAACACTCCCTACATGGGGCAACCTTTGAAGAGTGTTTGGAAACTTCAAATTGTGCAGAATGTGGTCGCGTGAGCCGTCATGGGTCTTCCCAGATACACCCATGTTTCTTCAACAATCCGCAGCCTACATTGGCTGCTGATTGGTTTCCAGACACAATTCAAAGTGTTGGTGATGACCTATAAAGCCCTACATGGCATTGAACCAGACTACTTACGGGACCGCCTTCTGCCGCACAAATCGCAGTGGCCAATAAGGTCCCACAGAGTTGGCCTTCTCCAGGTTCCATCAACCAGACAATGTCATCTGGCGGGGCCTAAGGGAAGAGCCTTCTCTGTGGCAGCCCCGGCCCTCTGGAATAAGCTCTCCCCGGAGATTCACACTGCCCCCACTCTCCTCGCCTTTTGTCAGACCCTTAAGACCCATCTATGTTGCCAGGCATGGGGCAGCTAGATTATGCCCCCTTCTTCTCTGACCATTAAATGTTATGTATGGATGTGATTGAGTAGACTGATTGTTTTTTATCATAATGGGGATTTTAGCTTACTGTTTTAATTATTAGATTTGGATTTATATTGTTTTGTATTCTATGTTGAGCCACCCCGGGTCCTCGGAGAGGGGCAGCATACAAGTTTAATTAATAATAATAATAATAATAATAATAATAACAACAACAACAACAACAGCAGCTCCCTATATAAGATTATGTTCATGTACATGGGTACTGCGATTGGACCTTTGAGGACTGGTCACATGTTCATTTGTTTCAGTGTTGCTGTAACTCTGAATGGTCACTAAATGAATATGTGTAGGCTGAGCTACCTTCAGTAGTTCTTATGGCTCCGTATGTCAAAACAGACACAGATTTCCAAGAAATCCACAATACAGAAAACATTAAACCATGACTAAGTTAATTAAGCATTGGTAAGCGTGTTGTACAAACACAGGCATTATGACAAAATCTATGTCATAGTAGGAATATACCGTACCTACTTTGAGATGTATCCTTTTAGTATGTGCACAAAGTTGCTCATAATCGAAGAACACTTGTTCTATTTGTTACATTGCCCCAACTACATTCATCCATCCCATCAGGTTCATGTCAGATCACATCAGCAAAGAGCTTCATGCCCAAGACAAGTCCTTTTTCTACCTTCATACATTATTCCTCCCCTCCCCGCCCCCAGGCTGGTCCCAATATGGCTCAGCTATTAGGCCTGGGGATCCCATGGAAGCATGGAGACTTTTAAATGTCTAGTATAAGTTTGCACTATTCTCTGTCTTTCTTAATTACAGTTTACTGTTTAATGATAAATTACACTGCTTTTTAATCATGCACACTGTGAAAGAATCATGTGCAAGTGACAGGGGCAGCTATTTAAATAAAACAAATAAGTAAAATAGTAAGTGCCTATGTTCCCCTTCTAGGTACTACAAGATTCAACATCCCATTAAGCTATGGTTTATCAAGTAAAAACCATCTTAACTAGGTTCATTCTTTGCAGCTGAAGACACAATTTATTCACTAGGTTCCCACAATAAATCCCAACCCAAATTACATTTTACGGTACCTTAGCCCGGTAGCAAAAAAAGGGAAGCCTTTGGACTACAACTTCAGCAAAATTGCAGTGATGGGAGTCCAAATGCAAGAACCTCACACTCTTAATGTATCGAATCCTTCCTTCCTTCCTTTCAATCGATATTCGAATGTTCGTTCGTTCCTTTCTTCCTCCCTTCCCTCCTTCCGATCCCTGTTCGATTGTTCGATTGATTCCTTCCTTCCTTCCTATCGATATTGAATGTTCGTTCGTTCGTTCGTTCCTTTCTTCCTCCCTTCCCTCTTTCCGATCCCTGTTTGATTCCTTCCTTCCTTCCTATCGATATTGAATGCTCGTTCGTTCCTTCCTTTCTCCCTCCCTTCCCTCTTTCCGATCCCTGTTCGATTCCTTCCTTCCTTCCTTCCGATCGCCTTTCGAATGCATCCAGATGTTCCCGTGAAACTAAAAACCAAGACCAAGCCGGGTCTCTAGACACGCTTCCTCATGCTCATTTGCTCTGGACCGAACCACAAACTAACCCCTTCACGCTTGGATCCGCACATCCCGCGGGCCGCGGCGTTAAAAACGAGACCGACTTCTTCGCAGCTCCCCACCGAGGCAAGCCCTTCAACAGCAGCCGCCCCGCCAAACAGCCTTCCTCCTCCACCTCCTTTTCTTCTTGCCGCTTTTGATCTCCGCCTGATCCGCCCGGGGCCTCCGGAGGGGCCAACCACTCCCCCTCTCGCAGGAGGCGGTTCTAGAGTCGCTGTTAAGTCGGTGCGAAGTTCAGTCGCGGCCTGGCAGTTTCGGTGGGGAAGAGAAAAAAGAAAAGGCTTTGTCATGGCTGCCCTAAGAGTCTGTCGGGTGAGAAGAAAGCTGGTCCGAGAGGGGACATGGGGATCTTTGGGGACGCGGAAGCCCTCGGGGAGCGGTGGGGGGGAGGTCGATCTTTCTGACACATTGAAGGGAGTCTCCGTTTGCAGGATTTGGGTTAGGGCTGGGGTGGAACAGGCTTGGATTGTCCCTGGCAGAGGAAACGAAGAGGAGGGTCACCCAATTTCGGCTGCAGCCCGCAATCATTGGTAGTCAATTGCGGCGGGGACGGGGGATGTAGTATTATTATTGTTGTTGTTGTTGTTGTTGTTATTATCATTAGTAGTAGTAGTAGTAGCAATAGTACTAACAATACTACTACTATTACTACCATTGCTACTACTACTAGTAGTAGTAGTAGTTAAATTAGGAAATATCTTATCAAAGTATGTCAAAGGTCGCCTATCTGTCGCCCCGTTCTATCTACCCGGGTAGGCAGAGGTCTTCAAACTTGGCAACTTTAAGACTTGTGGACTTCAACTCTCAGAATTCTCCAGCCAGCAAAATCACTCCCATTTACGTACTTACTTACTTACTTACTTATTTCTCAAACGTGTATAAGATAGTAGTTTGTATAAACATAACATAAGTAAAAAGTAATGATAAAAAAGGACACTAGGACAGGGGACTATAGGCACAATGGTGTGCTTATGCGTGTCCCTTACTAACCTCTTAGAAACGGGAGAGGTCAACTGTAAACAATCTAAGGTTAAAGTTTTGAGGGATTGGGTAAAGTGTTTTTGTTTGTTTTTTTTCTCTCAAACCTTTCAATTTTCTTTTCAACTTAAACATATAAGTTGGACTTTTCGAAGCAGGCAGGCCAAGTTTGTTGGCAAAGCAAAAGATAGTATTGTTTGACATGGTCAGCTGGGCTTCTGTTACTTTCCAGTATGTATGAAATTAATCCATGTCAGAAACTTAGTCTCAGAATTATAAAGGTGTCTTGCTTTATTTACAAATATATTTCTACATCAAAAAAATAATTACGTGATCCCTAATAAAATTCAACGTGTTTTTAGGATTTTATTGAAAAAGTTCATTTTTAAGTTTTGTTCAAACGGCATCTATGGTAACATTTTTCTTGTGCGTAACAGTAATGCTGCATTATTTTATCATTTAATACAGATTAGACTGGGAGCCTTTGTGTTTGAAAATATAAATGACAAATATATATTATAACAAGGGAGGCCATTGTTCAAAATAATTGCAAACTTATATAAAAATATTTCTCTAGAAATTATTTGTAATACTTGTATATCATTTGAAAGTTCTTAGGGTTTATGGAAGTCAGTACTGATACTAATATAATATGAATAATCACCAACCGTTTGGCATGATGATATATGTGTTAAATGTTGGCAAAAATGTTAAGAACAGAACAATTAATATATAAAGGTTGTGGAAGTACAGTACTGTACAGTGATCCCTCGATTTTCGCGGGTTCAAACTTTGCAAAACGGCTATACCACGGTTTTTCAAAAAATATTAATTAAAAAATACTCCGCGGTTTTTTTTCTATACCATGTTTTTTCCCACCTGATGATGTCATACGTCATCATCAAGAGTCACTTCTCTCTCTCTTTCTTGTCATTCTCTGCTTCAATCATTTTCTCATTTCTCTTTTTTTCTCCCCTTTTTTCTATCATTTTTTTCTCTCTCTTTACCTTCCACTCTCCCCCCCTCTTGCTCTCTCTCTCTCTCTCTTTATCACTCTCTCTCTCCCTCTCTCCTTTCTATCTCGCTTTGTCTGTTGCTCTCTCTTTGTGAGAACGCCTGCCCCACCTCTCCTGCAGCCCCCTCACTGACAGCTGAGACGAAAGTGCTCTCAGCTAAGGGACTGCGAGAGGGGCGGGGTGGGCACTTCCAAAGCGCTCAGAGCGGCTAGCGGCCGAATGAGAAGGACGAGAAACCATAGCCGCCAGCCCTGCTGCAGGAGGACCTATGCCCCAAGAAAGCTGGTGAGAGGGGCGGATTGGGCGGGCGGGGGGTAGCGGCAAGGGGGCCGGAGGCGCTGGGGGGGCGGGAGCGGCTGACATTCAAAGCAATCTTTGCCGGCCTCCGCACTTTCGTCGCTCCCCGCCCCCAACTTCAAGCCCAGCTCCTTGCGCAGCCTTGGAAAAGGGTGCACGGGGGTAGTTTTTGGCTGTCCATAGCCAAAAATGGTGTTTTTACTTCTGCATTTCTACTTCGCGGAAATTTGACTTTCGCGGGCAGTCTGGGAACGCAACCCCCGTGAAAATCGAGGGATCACTGTACTGTACATTACTGTCAGCATTCCTGTTGCATGACTTAATTTTCTCATAGGAGGTCCCAGGAAATTAGATCAGGATCGGGTAATTTGTACCAGGGTTCAGGTAATTTTTTTGTCTTTCTTTACCTCTGTTCAAGCGTGCAAAGATTTAAGAAACAAAGCAATTACTATGAATTTGAAAAATAAGTTATTTAACTTTAGGGAAATTGGAATAGGGAATAAGCCTCAATAGAATGGTCCAAACAAAAACTATTGTATAGCAATGGAATAAAGTGACACTTGTGAGAAATCTGGTTTTTTGGAAATAATGTATCACAAGAAATCATTCCAAATCTTGCAAAACAAGATATCAAAGTTCTGCTATAAAGTATCAAATTACAAATATAAATGATTTTTGTAACCAGTAACAAGTAATTAACAAAAGATTTTGCATTCTAGTTAATATTATACTTTAGATCTGGGAGTTGAAGTCCAAATATCGTCAAGTTGCCAAGGTTGGGAAACACTGCTTTAGATGTTACAGGGACTTACTTGCAGCTGTCTTTTTAAGACCTATTTTTGCTCTTCTTCAGATTCTGTTTATGTGAACTCATTTTACTGAGGTAATTGTAAATTAACTTGAGTAGTTTGCCTTTGTCCTTCACTTGCCATTTAATTTACAGTTTATACACCAAGGCTGGATTCAAAAGACAAGATGTGAATTGAAGTTCATGTAGTCTTGCACATTTCCACTTAGCTGTCTATTTAGAGAAAATTAATTGAATCAAGGCCAATTTGGGGAAATGTTTTGTAGTCTTAGGGGAGAAATTGGTTACTTCTAAGCTTCCAAAAATGCAAAAGTGAGCCTTTGGTTGCTGATATAAAAAGGTTTCTGGTCTGAAATAATGCACATGACTTTCTGTTGAATTCCTTCATTCTTATTAACATTTCAGATTTTGGGCCTAAAATTATTATTTCATATTTAATATGTAATATGTAATATAATTATTTTCCCCAAACTATAATGTTCATCTTAAATTATGGTATCACTTTGCAAGCTATGATTTACTGTACTTAATTTTTTGCTCATTGGATTATTGCTTTTGCTTTACTTATATAGCCTGATTGGTTGGATTGTAAAAATATCTTCCAAGGTGTCAGAATAGAAGCTTTAGTTCCTGATACCATGGGAAATTTGTCTTGGGCAACCCCTGTGAAATGTTGTTTGACCCCTAAAGGAGTCCTGACCCCCAGGTTGAGAACCACTACTTTAAGCGGTTTACAGAGTCAGCATATTGCCCCCAATATTCTGGATCCTTATTTTATTGACCTTGGAAGAATAGAAGAATTTTTTATTTTTTAATTATTTATTTATTTTGTCTAATACATGATGTATATTTCAAAGGATATAATCATAGTAAAATGCATTAATAGAAGAATAGAAGATAAGACATTAGGAATAATATGGAAGAAATAATCATTGGGAATAATAGAGTTCATATACATGAAGCTAGTAGAAACATAAGAGAGACATTAGGACAGGGGACCGAAGGCACGCTGGTGCACTTATCCACGCCCCTTACTGACCTCTTAGGAATCTGCAGAGGTCAACTGTAGATAGTCTAAAAGTAAAATTTTGGGGGTTAGGGGATGACACTATAGAATCTGGTAAAGAGTTCCATGCTTTGACAACTTGATTACTAAAGTCGTATTCTTTGCAGTCAAGTTTGGAGCGGATAAGATTAAGTTTGAATCTGTTGTGTGCTCATGTGTTGTTGTGGTTGGAGCTGAAGTAGTGGTTGACAGGGAGGATGTTGTAGCATATGATCTTATGGGCATGCTTACAACATATTTGAGGCGTCGTAGTTCTAAGCTTTATAGACCCAGGATTGTAGATCTATTTTCCTAGGGTATTCTGTTTTGAGTGGAGGAGTGAAGGGCTCTTCTGGTGAAGTATATTTGGACATTTGAATTCAACTCCTGGTAGCAGGGAGAATCACCCTGCAATACTGCATTCTAACCATTGCACCACCATGGCTCCTGTATCTTAGATTTTATTTGCATTTTTTTCTTTCCATTTGATTCTTAATAAAATAATTTATATTTTTAGTTATTTAATTTCTATGCCACCCATAGCCCCCAAGGGTTACTGTCAAGAGCTTTAAGCTTATAAAATTAACTCTTATAACCTTAAAATAGTATTATTGCAGTTTCTTATGATGATTTATCATAACTGAATTTTCACGGAACCTTTTACATAGATTTCTCTCTTTTAAGGATTCTCTTTGAACAATTTTTCTGTTTGATTTCTTAAAAATTCCTTCCATATTTGCACTAACTATTGTGTATCTGCAACTTGTTTAAGATTGTCTTCCTCCCAACAAAAATGTTGTTTTTGTGTTAAGTCCTATCTATTGACTTCAAATTATTATGTGGGGTAGATAGAATACACATACTATGAAACAATAATTACTAAAACATTGACACAGTTACAGTTACAAACAAAATGATTACAACTGCTATGAGCCATCAAAAACAAATAACAAAGAACAGCATTTGGAGCCCTTGGCATTCTGTGAGCTTGGGTGTTTGCTTGCAGATATTTCATTACTGACTGCAATATGAGGTAACATTTGTGCTAGTGGGTGTGCGGTTTGTTCCTTTTTTATCTTTACCAGTGTTTTTCAATCGGTGTGCCGTGGCACGTGGTCAGGTGTGCCGTGGGAAAATTAGAGAATTGATTAGAGATTAGAGAATTGGCCCCCCAACGAGGGTGAGGCCATGCTTTCTTAACAACTCCCGTCAAGTGGGAGTGACAGCTGGCATGTCCAACCGCTTTTCAGAAAGGGGAAGCGAAAGGCCGAGCCTTGGGGAAAAGAGGACATGGGATTCAGGAGGTGTGCGTGATTGACAAGGGTGCAGCTCAATAGGCGAGCGGCGGACCCCCTCAGCTTTCCCACCCCTCTCCAACCATGGACGGGGGTGGAACAATGGCAGGAAAAGGAGATGGAAGCAGGAAAATGGCAGCAGTGTTGGCAACAGCGGTGGCTTTAGTAGCGGCTTCAAGCAGTAGCAGCCCGCGGCAAGGCGCGGTGATGAGCCGGTGGCGGCTGCGAGGCTGAGCCAGGCTGCAGTGCCTTTAAATGCCCCCAGCGGGTGATGCCACCAGCACCTGGCTCGGCCAGAGGAGCTTTGGCGGGCAGCCAGAGATCCACAGCCGCTGGGATGGAGCCTCCATTGCTGCGCAGGAGCACTGGGAGGAGCAGGCAGGCAGCAGTGGTGGCTTTAGTGGCAGCTTCGGGCAGTGGCAGTTCGTGGCAGGGCACAGCGCCCACAGCCTGCTTCTCTGCGCTGTTCCTACTTGCGATTCTTTCATCCCTGCGTGAGTGTCAGGCGTGTCATATTGGGCAGCTGTGGAGCTGGGGTAGGGTGGGGACAACCGAGGGGAGCGCAGATGGAAGGAGAGGCTATCTCTGGACCGCCTTCTGCCGCACGAATCCCAGCGACCGGTTAGGTCCCACAGAGTTGGCCTTCTCCAGGTCCCGTTAACTAAACAATGTCATCTGGCGGGACCCAGGGGAAGAGCCTTTGGAACCAACTCCCCCCAGAGATCGGAATTGCCCTCACCCTCCTTGCCTTTCGTAAGCTCCTTAAAACTCACCTCTGTCGTCAGGCATGGGGGAATTGAGATATTCCTTCCTCCCAGGCCTATACACTTTATGCATGGTATGTTTGTGTGTATGTTTGGATTTTAATAAGGGTTTTTAGCTATTTTAAATATTAGATTTGTCATACGCTGTTTTATTGTTGTTGTTAGCTGCCCCGAGTTTACGGAGAGGGGTGGCATACAAATACATACATACATACATACATACATGCATACTTCCTCCTCGGAGACCAGCCGCCCTCTTAGCCAGACCTGGTGTATGCCAGAGGTAGAGGAGGAAGACCAGCACTAGTTTGCCTGGGGTGCAATGGGGAGGAAAAAGAAGAGCGCCAGGCTGGCCACTGGGCAAAAGGCGAAGGGAGTGGAGGACAATGCTGCTTTTGTACGATGGATTGGAGGGCTGGCTAGAATAGAGTAGAGTAGAGTAGAGTAGAATAGCATAGCATAGAATAGAATAGAATAGAATAGAATAGAATAGAATTCTTTATTGGCCAAGTGTGATTGGACACACAAGGAATTTCATCCCGACCACTAGCGATGAACCAATAGCAGGCGGCCTCTCATCCACACCCAGGAAGGTCTATCCTGATGGTGTATATAGATATTTGACCTTTTTCTTTTTATAAGAGGGCCCCACAGAGGGTGATATGCAATGCACCTCAATGCATCACAATGTTGTCTGTATTGTATATGGCCTCCTGGTCATCTTCTTAAAGAGCTCAAATCTCTATATACACCATCAAAACAGACAGAACCAAGGCCCCTGCATCCTGCTGACATTATACTGTATGTATAATATGTACTGTGTTAGAGTGTCATTTTGGTTGGTGGTGTGCCCCAGGATTTTGTAAATGTAAAAAATGTGCCGTGGCTCAAAAAAGGTTGAAAATCACTCATCTATAGTACCTTGTCTTGCAGGTATTGACGGGGGTGTAGTATTGTCTTTGGTGGCTCCTTAGAGCAGTGTTTCCCAACCTTGGCAACTTGAAGATACAGTATTTGGACTTCAACTCCGAAAATTCCCCAACCAGCGAATGCTGGCTGGGGAATTCTGGAAGTTGAAGTCCAAATATCTTCAAGTTGCCAAGGTTGGGAAACACGGCCTTAGAGAATTGTCTTCTGCTTGTTTGTTTGGTATAAATGCTTGCTTATCTGGATGTTGATTGCTGGAAAAGATGTGTTTGTTTTTTGTTTCCTTCTTATGTTTCTTTCTTTCTTTTTCTTTCTTTCTTTCTTCCTTCCTTCCCTTAATTCATTTATTTATTCATTCATTCATATATTTATTTATATTAAATCAATATTTTATTTATTTCATTCAAATGTTAAAATATTTTATTTATTTTATTATTTAGAATGGTATGTGAATGTTCAGTACTTTATGTGTCTACAGAAATTCCTAAAGAAATTCCTCAACTTACAACCACAATTGGAACCAGTACTTCTGTCACTAAGCAATGCGATCATTAATTGAGTCAGTTATTAAGCGAATCGTGCATTTAAGTACATCTGGCTTCCCACATTGATTTTTCCTCCTTGGAAGCCAGCTGCAAAGGTTGCAAGTGGTGATCGCGTGTCCTCAGGATGCTGCAGCCATTATACGTACATTCTAGTTGCCAAGCATAAAAATCATGATCATGTGGGGTACCGTTCAAAGACTAGTCATAAGTTACTTTTTTCAGCTTTGTCATAACTTCGAACAGTCCACAAATGGTTGTAAGTTGAGAGTTACCTGGGTGGACGCAGGGTGGGTTCCACTTATGTTTGCCACCAGTTTGCATCAAAATATTTTCTGCTCATGTCCCCTCATGCAATTTAACTTCCGTGCATGCTCAGAAGGTGGATTCAGCCCAAAACATAGCTGAGGAGCTGATCAGCTGTGCTTCGTCCAAAGAAATAAAGCTCAGTATTAACCTGGCGGCAGGCAGGGGAGCTTTATTCCCAAGCAGAGAATGAGCAGAAGCCTTCCAAACATAGCAAAATTCACCGAAAATTCAGAAAAAAAGATGGTGACGTGCACGGACTGCTACCAACAGAACCAGATCTGTAATGCCAGTCTTACATCACCAGTGGGTTGTAACGGTTTGGGCAATCTGGTCCAAACCGGGAGGAACCTACCCCTATATGGACAGCTGATTTGTTTATATGTCAAGTTTCCAAGAATCCTCTGGCATAAAGCCCTACATGGCATTGGACCAGATTATCTACGGGACCACCTTCTCCCGAGTGAATCCTAGCGTCCCGTTAGGTCCCACAGAGTTGGCCTTCTCCAGGTCCCGTCAGCTAGACAATGTTGTTTGGAAGGACCTAGGGGAAGAGCCTTCTCTGTGGGGGGCCCAGCCCTCTGAAACCAGTTCCTCCTGAAGATTCATACTGCCCTGACCCTTTGTGCCTTTCGTAAGAACTTGAAGATTTATTTATGCTGCCAGGCTTGGAGTCATTAGATCTAACCTCTAGTCACTTGGTTTGTATTTGAGTGAATGATTTTTGATATTTAACTTTTATAATGTTTTAGATCAACTAATTAATTAATTGGATCCTATTATATTTTGTACACTGTTTATTGTTGAAATGTTGTGAGCCGCCCTGAGTCCATGGAGAGGGGCGGCATACAAATCAAATCAATCAATCAATCTTTTTTTTTTTTTATTTAGTTGATCTATTTCTATCCATTTGCATCATGTCTTTTATTTGCCAGTTGATTCTTCCTGCTAGTCTTCTGCCTGTCTGACTGACATAGTGGGTGTTACAGTGTATATTGTAGATAAAGAAACCACTGTATTTTAAAGAATGCTTCATTTTTTTAAAGATAGTAATCTAACAGGAAACAGTAACGTTTTGTACTCTTTATAACAGAAAACAAATATTCTTCTGATATTCTTTTTTTTTAATTTAGATTGCATTCATATTATTTATAAGGTTATTGACATATGGAAAATTTTAACCATCTCTGGGATATAAATTGTATTGTATTTGTATTTATTTTTTTTAAAAAAGTATTTCATTACTGGTAAATGTGTTGTACTCTATGTCCTTGCAATATTTATGCATTGGTAATAAAGTTTGGAACATTCTCTTCCAAACTTCTGTGACAGTTGTTTCTTTTTCTGCATTAAATTTCAGGTTGGGCGAAGCATTGTGGCTTGTGGCTTGAGAGCGCAATCCAGTCATGCTACTGCAACATCACCAAAGAGCAAATCTGCCACTGGTTATAGTTTTGGTATGTAAAAATACACGATAATGTTTCACATAAAGGCACTGAATCGACAGCTTCTAGTATTATAAATTGATTCATTTTGTCATTGTTTGCTATGTATTTTGTGAGCATATTTGCTATATATCATACTATATGAGCATTTGCATGCATGTTCTGATACATCCATTTTGTTCTTATGAAACATACATCAGCCTAGGAAGAAAAGGATAGAATATTTAGATAGGATAAACTGTGGAGACATAAGACTGAAATGTATTCCTTTTTGGAGATTTTATTCACCTGCATTGCCTAATGTGCACTATCTACTGCAGCTTGTTAAGAAGCATTTGAAGGTTCTAAATTGAGTGGAACCATTTGTGATTAAAGATAATACATTTCCTGAATTACTTGAAATCCTTCAAAACTATACCTGGTTTCTGAACATGTACTACCGGTATGTAGGGGAGACTCCTAACACATGTTCCTTTATGGTTTAACATTGGCACATACATATTACCATGACACAAGATGACTTGTGTTAGGAGAAAGTTTTGGACTGAAATTTGTGAGTAAAGAAAAATAGTAAGCATATATTCCTTTCCCCCTAGGCCTATACAATTTGTGCATGGTATGTTTGTGTGTATGTTTGGTTTTTAATAAGGTTTTTTTAATTATTTTAAATATTAGATTTGTTCATATGCTATTTTATTATTGTTGTTAGCCGCCCCGAGTCTATAGAGAGGGGCGGCATACAAATCTAATAAACAAACAAACACACACACACACATAAATAAAGTAGTAGTAGTAGTAGTAGTAGTAGTAGTAGTAGTATATGGGATATGGGATACATATAATTAAGGATAATAATGAAGCAAGTATTTCATATAGATTAATCAGCACATTTTCCCAATTCTACCAGTAGTCCTAGCTTAGGCATGAAAGTCTGGGTGATCTTGGCCAATCACGTTCTCTCAGCTTACCATTCACCTTTTGAGGAAAGTAGGAGAAGAAATTATATATGTTTGTTACCGTGGGTTATTTCTAAAATAATAAATATAGACTTTTTTTAAAATTCAAATAAATATGTTATGCCCTACTATTTTTTATGCATATCTGGGAACTTGAAATCTTATGTTTTCTAGAATTTACTGATGAACAGAAGGAATTTCAAGCTACAGCTCGTAAATTTGCTAGAGAAGAAATCATACCTGTTGCTTCTCACTACGACGTAACTGGCGAGGTATACAATTAATAGTAGGGGAATACCATGTTTAAAATTTAAGTGAATAAGACTCTTAAGCCCGTGATGGCAAACCTATGGCACGTGTGCCAGAGGTGGCATGTAGAGCCCTCTCTGCTGGCATGTGCACCAGGCCACAGGTCAGATCTCCATGGCATTTCTTCTGTGAACTTCTGTTTCCCGGCAAACAATGAAAATAAAGTTCACGAAAGAAAAATATCTTACCTCTTGCCATGCTGCTGATGTTGGGATGCCCCACATCCTGATCTTTGGGTTTATGCTGCACATTCATGCATGTCTACACATGTGCACATGCATGTCTGTGAACATGCATGTACACATTTGCACATGTCCATGTATGTGTGCGCACACCTTTCAGTTTGGGCATGCACATGCACAGTTTGAGCACTAGGTGTCTAAAAGGTTTGCCATCACTGCTCTAAGCAGAGGAGATCTGTATAATATTTTTCATATCTCTTTCCTTTGTAGTATCCTGTTCCTCTCATTAAAAGGGCATGGGAGCTTGGCTTGATGAATACACACATACCAGAAAGTTGTGGTAAGTAAAGTACTTTATAAGCTATAAAACCAAATAAACAGTGAAATATATGGATAAGCAATAACAGCATTAAAGATATTACAATCCAATATAACTTTAAATATATGAGATAAGAAAGTGTCTTGAAGAGGGGTTATATAGCAAGTTAAGAGAACATGTAAAACATGTGAATTGGCTTCATTGAATGAGTTCTGTTTCTCTCCTACAATTATTAATTATAAATACAATTATTTACACTAGTATTATGATATTCTTTGATACTGTATTTAAGTTGGAAAGATTTGCAACTAAAATATAGTATATTTATTTATTTATTATTGATTTTCTTGTTTTTACCTCTTAACATGTATAATAATCTTTTATTTATTTATTTATTTGTTTATTTGTTTATTTGTTTATTTATTGGATTTATATGCCGCCCCCTCTCCGAAGATTTGGGGCGGCTAACAACTATCATAAAACAGCATACAATAATAATCCAATACTGAAAACGATTAAAAACTCCTTAATATAAAAAACCAAACATACATACAGACATACCATGCATAAAATAGTAAAGGCCTAGGGGGAAAGGGAATCTTAATTCCCCCATGCCTGGCGGCAGAGGTGGGTTTTAAGTAACTTACAAAAGGCAAGGAGAGTGGGAGCAAATCTAATATCTGGGGGGAGTTGGTTCCAGAGGGCCGGGCCGCCACAGAGATACCCATAGAATTAAATCCACTATTTTGTGTATGAAGGGCAGTATTCAGACTACAGTGATCCCTCTATTATCGCGAGGGTTCCATTCCAAGATCCCTCGCGATAATCAATTTTTCGCGATGTAGGGTTGTGGAAGTAAAAACACCATCTGCGCATGCGCACCCTTTTTTCTATGGCCGCGCATGCGTAGATGGTGGAGTTTGCGTGAGCGGCGGGGAAGACCCAGGGAAGGTTCCTTCGGCCGCCCAGCAGCTGATCTGCTCGGTAGTGCAGCAGCAGCGAGCAGCCGAAGGTCGGGGTTTCCCCGCTGCCCACGCAAAGGGGAAACCCCAATTCGGCTCCTCGCTGCTTCTGCGCTACCGAGCAGATCAGCTGCTGGGCGGCCGAAGGAACCTTCCCTGGGTCTTCCCCGCCGCCCACGCAAAGGGGAAACCCCGGCTCCTCGCTGATGCCCCCGCTTGCCCGCCCGCCGCCCGCCAGCAAGAGGGGGAGAGATAGAGAAAGAGAGAGAAGGAAAGAAAGAGATGAGAGAAGGAGGAAGAGAGTGTGAGAGAGGAAGAAGCAAGATAGAGAAAGAGAGAGAGAAAGAAAGATGAGAAAGGAAGGGAGTGACGTCATCGATGGGAAAAATCGCGATATAGTGTTTCGCGAAGATCGAGATCGCGAAAATCGACGGATCACTGTATATCTAATTTAGCATATCTGTTGGTTGATGTATTTGTAAACTGGATTCGTAAACTGGACTCGTAAACTATATGTACAATTACAGTTTACAAATACATAAACAGTAATAAAAATAATTTTCTGCTCAATGTACACATTTATGATCAAATTTCATGACCTGACAACAAAAGGTTTCAGCGTGAAACTGATTAATGTCTAGTGAGTTTCAGGCAACAGTAAGAGTTTTAGGGAAATTCTGGGCTACAAGGAAAAGCATCTCAAGAAAAGATAGCTTGGTTAAGCAATTGCTCCATTCTGCAGGGGGGCAAAAAAAAGTGTATGGGGCATGGTGGTGGCTTAGACACAGTGTAACTTTATCTGAATGACCAGCAACAACCAGGAATTTTGCAGGGTTTTTTTCCCTGTCTCTCCCCCTATGTCACTTGTTCATTTAGCAGCCATTTTGCTTAAGTTGCTGGAATGGTTTGCATCACTAAATCAGGAGAGAGTGCAATAGAGCATAAAATAATTAATTATTATTTTATAATTATTTTTGTGACATAACAAGTATTTGTGTGGAATATTATTGCTTATCTGAAACAATTTTTGTAGGTGGTCTTGGCCTTTGCACTTTTGATGCCTGCCTTATTACTGAAGAATTGGCTTATGGATGTACAGGAGTTCAGACAGCTATTGAGGCAAATTCTCTAGGGGTAAGGGTTTTGTTTTAATTTTACTTATTATTTACATTATTTTAACATTGGCATTAGGCTCTGTCTTCCTATGTTAAACAACAGGGAGGGAAGTGTTTTTAATAGGAAAGTAAACACAAGAACAAGGGGACACAATCTGAAGTTAGTTGGGGGAAAGATCAAAAGCAACATGAGAAAATATTATTTTACTGAAAGAGTAGTAGATCCTTGGAACAAACTTCCAGCAGACGTGCTAGATAAATCCACAGTAACTGAATTTAAACATGCCTGGGATAAACATATATCCATCCTAAGATAAAATACAGAAAATAGTATAAGGGCAGACTAGATGGACCATGAGGTCTTTTTCTGCCGTCAGACTTCTATGTTTCTATGTTTCTAATAAACTTTTTTTTAATAGCAAATGCCAGTCATAATTGCGGGAAATGAGCAACAGCAGAAAAAATATTTAGGAAGAATGACTGAAGAGCCCCTAATGTGTGTAAGTGTTTTTGCAATATTGATAAAATGGTATTTTGATTTCCGTCATGAAAGAAATCTACAAAAGTATGTTATGTTATGTCATACTATGTCATAGTTACATAGTATGTTATGTTATTATTCGGAGTAATACATTGAACTTAATAGTAATAAAAATATTTGTGAGCATAATAATAACTTTCTGTAATAACTACAGAATTCACTACAATACAAAACTAAATGTACATTGGTTGTGTTTACACAAAATAAAAACAGCAGTTGTTCATTTAGGCTCAGTAATATCTAAAATTCGGTGGGCCAGAGATAAAATAAATAGACAATAGTCTTGGTTCAGGAATTTATATATATACATATACATACTAACATATATACATGCATATATATATATATATATATATATATATATATATATATATATATGCGCATGTATGTATGTGTGTATGTTAGTATGTATATTGTTCTGCATATTCTCAAGATTTAAATATGAATTGTTATCAATCTTTGTGGTGAATAAAGCAATATAGATATTTAGCAATAAAACAATGATGATTCATTATTATTTCTTCATATTCCCAGTAGTTCTCCACAATTTAAAATTTTCATAATTTTAATTTATTGATTTCTGTATCAATAAAATTATAATGAAAGTTAACCAAATTACTGATAATTTTGTAACATATTCATGTAGAGTGACTGGATTTAATGTTCATTTCTTCACATTTTAGTACGTGTAGTACTGTATAGTTTGCAATTTGATGTTTTGCATTTTCTTCTTTAAGGCATATTGTGTAACAGAACCTGGTGCAGGCTCTGATGTAGCAGGAATAAAGACAAGAGCTGAAAGGAAAGGAGATGAATATATTCTTAATGGACAAAAAATGTGGATCACCAATGGTGGCAAAGCTAATTGGTATAGCAATTTATTTAAGTTACTTATATAAGGCTCAGTTATACAGTATATCCCTAAAATTTCTTTAAGGAAATGTATAGAAAATGTTATTATATCTTTATATTTTCAGCAGTAGTCATAATTTGGAGATAAACATTTAAATGTGCAAAAACAATTTTTAAACAGTATTTTCATTCTTGTATGACAGTTGTATCATTCTATAACCAAGCAACAGAACGTTTGAACCTGAATGGTGTGCTATTATTACATACCAATTTTTATCCCATTCATTTGGCCAATAGTAATGTTTCCCTCATTTTAATCATGTCATTAATTTATTTAGGTTAAAAGAAGAAAAAAAGAATTCAGTATAGGAGTGTGGGCTAAAAGCAGGTCTGCCCGGACCGGGGGAGTGGGGGCACAGTAGGGTAGCAAAAATGGAGCTCCACCCCAGAGCACCCAATTTGCATGAAAGATGTTGAAAGAAAATGCAGGGTGTCCTGCATAAGCCACGCCCACAGTGTGGTAGTAAAAAATTTGGTAGCCCTTCACTGGCTAAAAGGAAGACAAATTTGTAGAGGCGAAGTCATTCTTTCATCCAGAATCAGTGTATAATACTGGCATAGCTAGTTTTGTGTGTAAATTGAAACTTAGAATCAAAATCATATTTTGATCATAAGATCATATTAATTTATTGGGGCATATGTCTGAATAAAAATAAAGAATTATGCTAGAAGACTGTTCTATCTCTTCATGAGAAGGGTGTGATCAATATTTTATATGCTATAAGAAAGCTACAAGAGAGTTAATAGTTTTTGATGGTCTGTGAGCAAATTTGTAAAGCTAATATTGTGGTTTTATTATGTTCCAACTAGGTATTTTTTATTGGCACGTTCCAATCCTGATCCAAAAGCTCCTGCAAGTAAAGCTTTTACTGGATTTATTGTGGAAGCTGACAGCCCTGGAATACAGATTGGAAGAAAGGTAGAAGTGGAACATCTTAATGCTAATTTGAAGATTTGGTACTATCTCCTCATAGTTAGTAGTTAATTAACTGAGTTAATTGATTGCTTTTTAATGTAATGGGATCTTAGCTTATAGTTTTAACTAATTAGATTTGTATACATATTGTTTTTTGAACTGTATTCTGTGAGCTGCCCCGAGTCTACGGAGAAGGGCGGTATACAAGTCTAATAAACAGGAGGAGGAGGAGGAGGAGGAGGAGGAGGAGGAGGAGGAGGAGGAGGAGGAGGAGGAGGAGGAGAATCATTGGCTATGAAATTGTTAAGGAGTTCACAGAGGAAACTCTGGGATTCCAGAAGATATCCAGGAGATATGAGTAATCATTCAGTCATACAAAAATAACAGAATAGTGAGATACATTAAAGTTTATAAAATAGTGTTTACATTTAGAAATAGCACAGTCAAGTTAAACAGTCTGGTCATACACATTCAAATCAATCACTATCTCTTAATAAAATAAGAGCCTGTCTTTGCCTTACATATCAGACATACATTACAGCTTACAAATACATCAGACTATCATTAAACACACAGAGCTTACTACATCAATCACAGTGAATTAGCAGAAAGAACAGAGAGAGCCGAGAGAGAATCGTGCTTTCTGGCTCCTTATGACAATTTGCAGCACTACCTCTTAAAGCTATAGTACTTAAATACAGTACACACAAGTATTCATTGTTAGCTTGTTTATATATTGCAAACCCAACTGTCTTGTACATAGTACTAATATATATATATATATATTATATATATATATATTTTACAACAGCACGAGGCTTGGAAACTTCAGCCTGATGATGGTGGATGTGATTTCACCGAAACGTCGCATAGACATGCAAAATATTACACAGGGCAAAACCCGAACTCAGAACAATCTACATATATATATATATATATATATATATATATATATATATATATATATATATGTCACCTTTTTTTTTTTGCTGAATTTGAAAATTAAGGGAGACTAGGATAGATCTATTTCGGCCTCATTTTGGCCTCATCAGCTACCCATACCATATATATATATATAATAAAATGTATAAAGTATTCTTACAGAAGTTATTTTGTATAAAGCTAATAGGATATTCTTTGTAAGAATATAGGGTTTAATAAAATGTAAAAAATAGTAGTTGGAAAGGAAATCAAGCTTTTAGAATTTGTTCCATTATGTTATAAATAATTTTCCAAAATTGTTCAGCTTTGTGACATTGCCGCTAAATATGGGCCCAAATTTGATTTCTAAAAAAACTTTATTGAATTTAATTTTAATATATTTGTAAGAACAAATACGCAGTGGAAGGAACTGGCTTTAATCTTCGCTTTCTTGATGAACCTACTTCAGTTTTGTTGAATTAAAAATAGACTTTTAATGGTAATTATTTATTGTATAAAATTCCTTTTCAGGAGATTAACATGGGCCAACGCTGTTCAGATACAAGAGGGATTGTTTTTGAAGATGTAAGAGTACCCAAAGAAAATGTACTTATTGGTGAAGGAGCTGGCTTTAAAATTGCCATGGGAGCTTTTGATAAAACAAGGCCTCCAGTAAGTATTTAAAGTACATTTGAAAGAAGAATTTTAACTGTAGAACTTCTGCTTTGTAATATTTAGTACTGATCTACAGGTAGCAGCTGGTGCTGTTGGATTAGCACAGAGAGCTTTGGATGAAGCTACAAAATATGCTATGGAAAGAAAAACCTTTGGGAAGGCCATTGCAGAGGTATGTGGAATTCCAGCCACAGATGTAATATGTTGTAAAATCAAATATTCCATTAATAAATTTCAGCTCAATTAGACTTCCTTTTTTCTTGCCCTATTCCTCACCTTTTATCATCGTGGATTTTGAGCATAGATAGAACAGTGTTTCTCAACTTTGACAACTTTAAGTCATGTGGGTTTCAACTCCAGAATTCCCTAGCCAGTATTGGGAACTCTGGGAACTGAAGCTTACACAGCTTAAAATTGCCAAAGTTGAGAAACACTGGTGTAAAGAGTTAACAAGGAAGTATCAAACCATTCAGAGGAACCTGTTTCTGCTAATGGAAGCACATATTTGAATTTTTGTAGTTTGTAGGAGGTATGTTTGAAATATTTTTTTCACAGAGTACTTATACAGCCTTGTACTTGGAAATTTTCAATAATGCAAGTCACATTAATGTCTCAATAATGTCACAATAATAGAATATTAAGAAAATGATAACAACAACAAAATATTCAATTGCAATCACAAAATATACAGTTTGTTTTACCTGACTCCACTTACTGTAGATGAAGAGAATCTTGTGTGGTTAAAGAAATTTAAAAATGGCTTAACTTGTTATTTAAGTTACTAGGCCATTGCATTGTATCCCTACTGCTGATACTGCCATATGTTATATTGTATGTTCCATCTGAAATAGTGATAGGTAAATTGTTTGTCTCCGGAAACCTTGGCCCAATGGTTAAGGGTGACAAGCACTGCAATGCCACCTCCCAGAAGGAAGCATACCATTTACTCCTTTACAGAGTACCTTGTATTTGTATTTAATAACATATGTTTTATACATATTGAACAATAAGCTATTTAAGGACTTACTTGTGGAATCACTGGTGCCATTGAACTTGGTTGTTTTCCTGCAGATTATATTATAGAACAGAACAAAATAGAATAGATTAGAATAGAATTCAATATTGTCTAAGTGTAACTGGACACATGAGGAATTTGTCATTAGTGCATATGCTTTCAGTGTACATAAAAGCAAAGATGCATTTGTCAAGAATAATGACAAACATTTAATGATTGTCATGGGGTACAAATAAGCAATCAGGAAACAATCAATATTAATAAATCGTAAGGATTCAAGCAACAAGTTATAGTCTCATAGTCATAAGTGAGAGGAGATGGGTGATAGGAACAATGAGAAGACTAATAGTGATAATAATGCAGCCTTGGTGAATAGTTTGAGAGTGATCAGGGAATTATTTATTTAGTAGCGTGAAGGTATTCAGGAAAAAACATCTTGTGTCTAGTTGTCTTGGTGTGCAGGGCTGTAAAGTGTTGTTTTGAGGATAGGAGTTGAAACAATTTATGTCCAGAATGTGAGGGGTCAGTAAATATTATCACAGCCCTCTTTTTGACTTGTGCAGTATACAGGTCCTCAATGGAAGGCAGGTTGGCAGTAATATAGTTTTTTTCTGCAATTCTGAAGTTCTAGGCACTAGGTAACTACAGTATTGTTGTAAGTAACATCAGTATTGGCTTACCCTAGTTGTGAATGAAATATCAGCAACAAAACAACCAAGCTCAGAGAGCACTAAGCTACAGATATTCTCTTCTATAAGCAAAGAGTTTCTTGTTAATCCAGAACACGCTACTGTCCAGAGTCATAGAGTGACATATAATGAATAAATAAGACTGAATTGTGTGTTCTGTTTAAATACATACTACCATTGCATATTTGGAAGTTAAGTTTTCAACACTAACGTTTACCTCTCCCTCAAACAATTCCAGCACCAAGCAGTGTCCTTCATGTTGGCTGAAATGGCACTGAAAGTGGAGCTGTCTCGCCTGGCCTACCAGAGGGCAGCATGGGAGGTAGATGTTGGTCGTAGAAATACCTATTATGCCTCCATAGCAAAGGCATATGCTGGAGATATTGCAAATCAAGTAGCTGCTGATGCTGTCCAAATTTTTGGAGGAAATGGATTCAACAGTGAATATCCAGTAGAAAAACTAATGAGAGATGCAAAAATATATCAGGTAAGCAATCCTAGTCAATAGTGTTAGAATATTTAAGCTAAATTTACATTTGTATAATGCTAAAGGAACTGTGAGTTTTTTTGGCTGATACGCATGTAGGCATTCTGGATCAACAGGACTGACAGCAGCTCTTCTATTGCCCTCAGAAAGGATGTAATATTATTTTTAATGTAATTTTTAACATGCTCTTTTTAATTAGTCAAAATGTTTTTCTTGTTTCTATTACCTAATTGCAGATTTAGCAATACAACAGATTTTTATCATAGCATTTAATAGAAATTGCACTTAGACTTACATGCCACTTCACAGGGCTTTAGGCTCTCTGTAAGTGGTTTACAGAGTGAATATATTGCCCCAACAATCTGATTCCTCGTTTTACTAGCCAGGAAGGAAGGCTGAGTCAACCTTGGAACTCGAATTGCCAAACTGATGACAGTCCGCAGTCAGCAGACATAGCCTGCAGTACTGCATTCTACCCACTACGCCTCCATGGAATAAAGAAAAGGCAGTTTTTAATATGGAGAAAAGTGTAAAGAGTTTAACTTTTGGTTGTACTCACTTCAACTCCCGTAAGAGTTGCTGGAAAGTAATCTTATCTCATTCAGTAGTATAGCTAGTCTTCACTTAATGACCACAATTGAGACTGTCAACTCCCTCATTAAGCAATATGGTTGCTAAGCAAAATATCTTATGACTGTTGGTTTTACGTTGGCAATTCACCTTCAGTCGTAAAGTAAACCACTGTTCTTAAGCAAGAACCACATGACTACGACTTGTGGTTTTACTGCCTACTTCTCCACTAACACTCCTTGTTGGAAGTCCAGTTCAAATAGCAATGACATAACTATGAAACACTGCAATGATTGTACCAGTTGCAAAGCACTGAAGTAGTGACCGCAGGGATACCATGTCAGATGCAAATTTAAGGACCAATTGTAAAGTTACTTTTTAAGTGCCTTCATAATTTCAGTCATTAAAAGGTCACTTGCTAAGGATTACCTGTATGTATTTCCAAGTTGAGACATACAACATTGTTGTTTCTGACTTAAATATACCACTTCTTGGTGACTATTTCTCTTCCTGTGCGTTGCTTTGCTGAAGTGTTTCTATAAAATGTAGCAATGCAGTTTTAAATATACAGGTGCAGATTTTATAATACCTGCTTGTTATATATTTTCACATTACACAAAAACGAATTAAACTTAAATAGTTTTATACAGAGTAAGGATTTTAAGTGTGATGTGCCATGGTAGCCTATTATTTAGTAGAAAAAAGACAAGCATCCTAGTAGCCCTAGCTTCAGGTTTAATCAAAAGTAGCTGTACTATCAATTAAGTTTAGATTTTTATTCTCTTGTGCTTTATTCACACAATTATGCATTTATAATAATTTTTACATAATGTGTTTCCTCAAAAATAAGACCCTGTCTTATATTTTTTTTCAACCCTGAAATAAACACTTGGTCTTATTACCATGTAATCAAAAGTCTGATTGGGCTTATTATCAGGGGATTTCTTATTTTGGGGGAAAGCAGGGTATTACCCATCATAATTTAAGTTATACTGTTTTCATGAACATTTTGTCTATCGTAATCCTATTTTAAATTGACTTAAAACACATATATTTTCTCTTTTCAGATTTATGAAGGAACAGCTCAAATTCAGAGATTAATTATAGGTCGTGAACATATTGGCAGATTTAAAGCTTGAGAATGTCCCTGATGTACATTAGCTTGATTTTAAACTGTTGGGCTTTTTTCCTGGAGCTGTTAACTTTTAATATTGGGCAAAAATGGCATCAACGGTGGTATTGTCAAAACCTAATACATGAAAAAGCCAGTAAACTAATTTCTAGAATTATTCAAAAGATTTCACATTTGTGTTCAGCTTTATCATGACATGGTTATTTTTGTTCTTTGAAATCTCTATAGTGTATTTAAAGTGCCTTGGATTTTTGTAATTGAACAGATCACGGACATAAATTAGATAAAGAATTTCATACCAAATTGAAGTCTGGGAGCCATGTATAAATTAGATGTTGTTAGATCTGTATTGCAGCATTACTGCAGATTACATATTGGCTAGATTAAAATATTTTTGTAGATAAATTTATTGCCTGCAGTTGAATTAATAAAGAATATAGAAGAGTGCAGAGATAGAGGTCATGTAGAGGTTGTGTGCAGCAAACTGCTTACCTCAAGCAGGCCTGGGATACCTACATGATCTCCCCCAGTTCACATTGCAAGGATGATGTAGGAAACTATCCCTGGCTCGTACATGATCTCATATAAGTTGTATCAACAGGATGTTCTTAAGGACTGGCGAGGAGAATTCACCAATAAAATGCTGTTACACTTTTCTACCTTTTGCTACCTGGAAAACTATATAAAAGTGATAAACACTGAGAAAGCAATCAGACATCTTAGCATCCTGCAACAACTGGTCTCTAACTCCATCAGAAGAATTACTTTTGTTTTACAAAGCAGAATGAAATTTAATGAAAGTTCTTTGCTGAAAGATGGGGAAAAAAACCCCGACCCCACAACTATTTATACCAATTTCTTTTCCCATGCCTTAAATCCACTGTTTGGAGTCTACTTCAGTTTTCTAGGATAAATTTTTTGAGGATGTTGTTCAGAAGAGAGATAATGGTGCCTTAAATGTTATGGTATTCCTTGACTGATATTCTTTGATCTAGGACAGTGATGGTGAACCTATGGCACGGGTGCCTAATCTGCTGGCACGCAAGCCTTTGCCCTAGCTCAGCTGCAACATTCATGTGTGTGCCAACCAGCTGATATTTGGCTCGCACAGAGGCTCTGGAAGGGTGTTTTTTGCTTCCAGAGATCCTCCAGGGGATGGGGGAGGGCGTTTTTACCCTCCCCTGGCTCCAGGGAAGCCTTTGGAGCTTGGGGAGGGCTAATCATGAACCTACTGGGCCCACCAGAAGTTGGTAAACAGACTGTTTCTGGCCTCTAGAGGGCCTCTGGGGAGTGGGGAAAGTTGTTTTTGCTCTCCCCAGGCATTGAATTATGGGTGTGGGCACTGTGCACAAATGCCCATGTTCTTCCGGCACCAGAGGGAAAAAAGGTTTGCCATCACTGATCTAGGACCATTCAATCAACAATTCCAAGTTATAGTGCCAGTTAACAAATGGTAGTTACAACCAGTTCTTGGAGTTCTGGTCATCCTAACACCCTGCTAGTCATATGAGATTGCAATCTGGGTGCTTGACAACCAATTCACTCTTAAAGCTAGTTTGACATTCATCGCACAATCATGATTGCCATTTGCAATCTTTTCTGCTAGCTTGCCCAGACCAATGGGGATTGCAAGTTGCTGAGCAAAGTGTATCTTATCACAGTCTTCAGGCCTTTCTGCACTCAATTTGCATTAGCTACTCACCCTCGAACCCTTATCTATACCCCCTGATCTGCATGACACTGTGCATCCTCAACAACCCTCATGGCCCCTCCCATATACTATCCCTGACTCATGCAGCATCCTTCACACACACACACTCACATAATTTGAGAACACAACTTTTGCAATTGCTATTGCAAGGACTATGTGCCGCCCCGAGTCTGGGGAGAGGGGCGGCATACAAATCTAATAAATAATAATAATAATAATAATAATAATAATAATAATAATAATAATGTGTCAAACTTTGGATTTTTTTTTCCCCCTCACCTCACCTTCTTCCTTCGGCAGCAACTGTCCTCCTCTTCTTCCTCCTCCTCCTCCCACACAAATTCTGAGTTTTTATTTCTTTCCTAATGGGTTTGCACGCATTATTTGCTTTTACAGTATATTGATTCCTATGGGAAAAATTGCTTCTACTTACAAACTTTTCGACTTAAGAACCTAGTCACAGAATGAATTAAGTTCTTAAGTAGAGGTACCACTGTATAAACATAGCCATGCCAGGGTGGCAGCATGATTATGTATAAACCACCGAGCCGGGGTAGCACAAACAGAGGCAGGATGGCGCAGCAGGTAGAGTGCTGTACTGCAGGCCACTGAAGTTGACTGTAGATCTGTAGGTCAGTGGTTCAAATCTCATCACCGGCTCAAGGTTAACTCAGCCTTCCATCCTTCCGAGGTGGGTAAAATGAGGACCTGGATTGTGGGGGCAATATGCTGGCTCTGTTAAAAAGTGCTATTACTAACATGTTGTAAGCCGCCCTGAGTCTAAGGAGAAGGGCGACATAAAAAATTAATTTTAAAAAAAAGCAATGCTATTTTTCTCCTAATAATTTTATATTTACAGTATTATGAGCTGTTGTTTCAAATTACTAGTAAGCCAAAATTCTATATGCCTAAATATGATCTTTTTACTATAATGGTTGTATAGTTATTTTGGTATTGAAACTGAGACATAGATTTGTTAATCCTTATATGTTCTGAAGTATGTTAACATGTTTCCCTGTGAAGAGATGTTTATTTAAATAGCAAAACCAAATGAAAAAGTTAAAAAAAATATTTGGGCTGTGAGCTTGATTGTACTTCCCCAATAAAACATTATTTGCTAATGTTCTTTTTTCTCTCATTCATTTATTCATTCATTCAGTCATTCATTTGGTCGGATTTCTATGCCGCCCTTCTCCACAGACTCAGGTCTTTTCCCACCTTCACAACCCCTAGATCCATTTTAACGGTCCTCATTTATTTTTGAGAGAAGTGAAAGAAACCTCCATCGTACCAATGTTAATCTTTTAAAATAACATTAGATTTATAACATGAAGACTAATATTGATAGGCATAAATTATGTTTGGAGAGCTATACAAGCACTGAAAGTATTTTCTTATACAGCCTCTTTGCCTGTACTGTAGTCTGGAACAGGCTGCATCTTGCGTATTAAAGATATTAGCACAGCAATTAATGCTGGATTAAGGTTATTTGGAAGAAGATTGCCATTGTTTTCTTTGGAAAATCCCAGAAAATCTTGATTGAACATTTTTTGTACAGTATAACTTTCTGTCTATTGCACTAGGCCATGGGGGGGGGAGTAACTATTTTATATGTAACTATTGCTGCTGAAGACACCTGTTTTGTATAGCTTTTCCTCCCCTTTTGGGGGTTCAATCTGGGGAATATGAACTTTGTGGAATTTCTCATTCTTTTGATCAGAAAGCAGAACACAACATTTATTCCCTCCCCCCTAGGCTTATAAAATTTATGTATGGTACGCTAGTGTGTATGATTGGTTTCTAAATTGGGGTTATTAATTAATTAAATATTAGATTTGTTACATTGTATCATTGTTGCTGTGAGCCGCCCCGAGTCTGCGGAGAGGGGCGGCCTACAAATCTGATAAATAAATAAATAAAAATAAATTGCCGCCCAGATCTGAAAAGTGCCCAGGCTAAGTGCAGATTGTTCACTTTCCATCTTTCTATTGGCTGTTTATCTGCCCTATCAATGAAGCCATCATCAGTATTTCAACAGCTGTAATAGCTGCTATTGTTCTGAGGGCAGTAACACTTAGACTTTGATGTGGAGCCAAAGTAAGGAACACAATATGATGAAGCTATGGTGGAGAGGATAATAATGATTTTGAATGTCCTCCCTGTGCATTCAGTCTGCCTAGTAGTGGAGTGGTGGGGTCCAAATTCTTCAAAAATAGTTTTGTCAGTTGGAGTGTCAGCAGCTGTTCTTCAGAGATCCTCAGAAATCTTTCTTCCAACTGTGATACAATTCTGTATACCGGAAGATTTCACTTTTGATAATGAAGAACCTGAATCATAGATCCCCAAACTACGGCCCATGTGCTGGATATGGCCTGTGGAGGCCATTTATCCGGCCCGCCGCCAGGCGCCTCCATCAGAACATAATCTCCAGCTATCCCTCAAATCTCTCCAGCTATCAGCAACAGGAAGAGTGGAGGCACAGGGAATGCTCACTGACCAATCACCTTCTAGGATTCATCCCGACCACTAGCGATGAACCAATAGCAGGTCACCTCTCATCCACACCCAGGAAGGTCCCCACTCGGGCTGCTACGCACTTGTCATTGTATGGCCGTGGTGAGTAGTTGAAGCCGCTACTCCTCCCCATGGTCCCGATTTCTAATCCTGGTCAGGACTGGAGGTAAATGTTGCCACCACTAGATGAACCCTCGGCCGGTTATGTCTATCCTGATAGTGTGTATACATATTTGACCTTTTTATAAGAGGCCCCGGCAGACTATATGTATAATATGTACTGCGTTAGAGTGTCATTTTGGTGGTGGTGTGCCCAAGGATTTTGTAAATGTAAAAAATGTGCCGCAGTTCAAAAAAGGTTGAAAATTATTGGACTAGATGACCTGCAAGGTCCCTTTCAACTCTAATAATTAATTAATAAATAAATCTTTTTGCCACCTTTTGACAAAGCAGTCAACAGGGAAATCAGACCCACCTGACAACCGTTACTAACTTAATAATTGAAATGATTCATTTAACTGTGACAAGAAAAGTCGTAAAATGGGGCAAACTTCACTTAACAAATGAAATCAATTTCACAAACGGAAATGTTGGGCTTGATCACGGTCGTTAGGTCGAGAACTACGTGTAAAGAAGGCACGACCCCTGCCACCATCATCACGAATATCCACTTGCTATAAACACAGGAACCAAATAAGATGATTATTAAACGAAATTGATAACTGCCCCTAATATAGTGCTCTCCGAGTATACAACAGAACGTCTCGGAATAATTTATTTAAATGGAAATAAGCACCAAAATCAATAAGTACTTTTCGCCATACAGGCTGTGGGTTAAACAACAACAAAAAAAAAGATTTAAAAAAAAATCGCAGCGGAAACAAGTTTTCTCCATGCCGGCAATTCTTAGCCCGCTCTACCGGATCCACTCGGGACACGGGACGGAAATCGACATATTTCTTTCCTCTATTTGTTCCGGTGAGCGCTGCGCATGCGTCTGGGGGTCACGTGAGCAGACATCGCCGATGTACCATTATGGTGAGCGTCCGCTTCCTTTTCCCGCTCTTGCAGCTTTTCGCGCCCTCGCTGCTCCTCCCCCGCCTCCCCCTCGCGCTTTTGCTCCTTTTCTCGGAGAGGGAAAATAGTCGGCAAAGTCCTTTCGGTAGGCCCGTCGCCCATTCCGCGGAAGGTTGAGTCTGAGGCCGAGATGGTAGGAAGGGGAAAGCTGCATGGGGGTTGGAGAGCCAGCCCTTTTCGCGGTTTTTGTCTACAGGGTGGGTGGGAGGAGGAAACCCCGGGATTAGTATACTGTATTTGCTGACGAGCGAGAAATTGATCATGGCTGCTGTAGGAAGCCACGTTTCCCAGCTTTCCGTTTTCTCAAGTGCCATTCTCTCCTCCTTTTCCGACATAATCTGTTGGAAAAGGCTGGGTAATAGTTGATAATTAAATCGAAAATGCAGCGCGCTTTCCCTTATAGTCCAAGTCGTAGCCCCCAGCTATTTGCGAAATACCGTGGCAAGTTCCCGTGAATTTCTTGCTTGGGTGAGTATAGCAATGTTTATAGGGCAGAAATTTTCTTACGTTTGAGATTATGTGTGTGTGTGTGTGTGTGTGTGTGTGTGTGTGTGTGTGTGTGTGTGTGTGTGTGTGCATTTATCAGTTCTTTACAAATTTGAATATATATATGAGCTAAATATATGCTAAATCTACATATACTAAATCTACATGCTAAATCTTGGCTTTTGCACAGCCTGAACGTTCACATCATTCATATATATATATATATATATATATATATATATATATATATATATATATATATATATATATATATATATATATATATATATATATATATATATGTTATCCTAGTCTCCCTTAATTTAAAAAAAATATTCAGCAAAAACGATAGATATAGATATATAGGGGTTTTTTTGTACAAAGCTGAAGGGATCAGATCCTGTGGTCTAGTGGTTAATTCTCTGCCTTACAAGGCAAAAGCTGCAGGATCAAATTCAATATATATAGAATTGAATTTATTAGATTTGTATGCTGCCCCTCTCCGAAGACTCAGGGCAGCTCACAACAAATACACACACACACACACACATGTGAAGTGAACATTCAGATTGTGCAAAACCCAATATTTAGCATGTAATTTAAGCAATTGCTTTGGTGACTGCTTTTTCTTCTGGTTTAAAAAAGAGAGGTCTTGGGAATCTGCGAATTAAAGCCTAAACTGCTCGATTTGCTGGGCCTGTTGTGTTTTTAATCCTCTTCTTCCACAAGGGGAAAGTGGGGCGCCATGTGCTTAATTTCAGAATTTAAAATGCCATGAGTCAAAGGAGTTTACCATGGGACAAACCGCATCAAGAACTAAAATGAGATGACTAAAATGTCTGTCCCTTGAAAAAAATTTAACTCTCAGCAAGATAGTAAATTTTTTTTTAAAAAAAGAAGTAAGCAATGGCAATTCAACATCCTCTCATTCATTAACTAGGCAGCCATCTTTTTGAGGGGGGGGGGGACAGTTTAACATTTATGAACATGGTATAGTTCTCTTGCTGACAGATTTATATTTCTGGCTTTAAAGTGCTCTATTATAGGGTCACTGATATTCTCTGAGCTTTATTAATGTGGATAAATGGCTCAAGAGAAAATTTCTAATTTTTTTTCTGCCTGTAGAAAAATGTAAAGTACATAGTAGTAAAATCTACATTATTTCTGTATCCTGATATTTTTGTACTTCCGTGAATATTAGCCTTTTAAAATTTAGTTTACTGACTGTAATAAATAATAATTCATTGTTTTGGCATAAGTTGGGAAACTTCATTATGTACTTGATTGTGACAGTTTTTAAAAGAGTTTTACCATATAATTTTAAGGGAACACCACAAAAAGATGTCGTAATAAAAAATGATGCTCCATCAACATTACTGTTAGAGAAACATGCAGACTACATAGCTGCTTATGGAACGAAGAAAGATGATTATGTAAGTATTCTGTTAACATAAATAGAATTTATTCAGCTCTCTACAAAACTGATGGCGAACCTATGGCATGCAAACCATCACCCTAGTTCAGCTCCATCATGCATGGACCCGCACCTCCTGCCATCCAGCTGTTCATCGGGTCTCTGCCGCGCATGCGTGGGGGGGCATGCATTTCTTGGGGATTGGGCATGCATTAGTCCGCACTTACGCTTTGGGCACTCTGGAAAAGGTTAGCCATCACTGCTATAGAACATGTAAATATATATGGAATATAGGAGTGATTTTCTTTTAATTAAATATTTAATATTAAATTTTTATGCTGCACATCTTCCCTATGAGGCAACTCTGATAAACATGGTAGAATGTAGATGGTTTCTTTAGGTCAATGATGTAATCTGGCATGTATTATCTGACTTCAGAACTGTAGAAGTCTCTTTTAATGACACTGAGACCTAAAAACCTTACTTTTATATTAATTGGACATATTTTTTTACGTTTAATACTTATTTCTGCTTTTCAAATGTTCTTTGGTTAAAATTTTGGAACAAAATAATATGCTGCTTTGGCCCATTATAATGGTTAATTATAGGCAATATTAGCCCATGATAGCTAATATCTGGTAGCCCCTTTCCAATCTAACAGATTTTATTAAAAGGCATAAGCTTTGGGAAATCACATTTCATTTAATCAGATCATGGAATAATTAAACTGATGTACATTTATATTGGATGGGAGATAGATGAGGATGGAAAGACAGGATGATTATACAAATGGGGCTATATGAGACAGACTGCCAGTACTTAACATGTAACAATTGTCAGTTTTAAGGATTTATATATTCAGAATTGTTAGTTTAGTCAATGAATATATAATTGGGAACTTTTAGCAATTTGCAAAACATTCTAGATGCAAATTGTTCCATACCTAGAACAACTCATCTCATACATTTTGTACCTGAATGAAATCATACTTCTTTTCGTAGATTTAAGGAAGAATCCTCAGTGTATACTTGGTAAAGCAGCGGTCCCCAAACTACGGCCCGCGGGCCGGATGCGGCCCGCTGAGGCGATTTATCCGGCCCGCAGGGAGCCCACGAGATTTTATCCATAGATATAATAAGCTCTCGAATCTCCCGTCCATTCACCGCGGAGGATGAGGTGAGGAGGAGACGGTGCAGAGGCAAGGGGCGGGGAGGAAAGCGGGCCTGCAATTGGCCCCTTGCAGGCCCACTTTCGTCCCCGCCCCTTGCCTCTGCACCGTCTCCTCCTCACCTCATCCTCCGCGGTGAATGGACGGGAGATTCAGGAACCCCCCTGAATTTGCCCGAATGGAGGCAGTGGCGGCTTCAAGGGACCTGGTCCTTCTCGGCGCTGCGTTGCTGCAGCCTCCGAGCTCCGCTGTTGTCCCCGGGCACTATTACCTCAGCTGCGCTGAGAGAGAAAGAGAGAGAGCGTGGAGGGCAGCTTGCCGGTCCACGGCCCCCTGGATGAGCGGCCCCGCATGGCCCCAGCACCGGACTTCGCCGTCGCCTCTGCCCCCGTCCGGCTCTCCAGCAAAGAGTCCACCCCTTTGCCCTCCCTGGCGCCCGGCCCCAGGCCACCGCCACCTCCTCCTCCGGGTAGCGCACCCGAGCTCTTCCTGCAGGAACGGGTGGTGGGGTGGAAGTGGTTGGACTTATCTACACGCGCGCCTGCTGATTGGGAAGAGGGGGAAAAAAATCTGCGCCTCCAAAGAGGGGAGGGGGGGGGGAAGAAAGAAAAAAAGAGTTCCCACTTGGCGGAAGGCGGAGGGGAGAACCGAGCGTGCTGCAGCAAGTTTGCTTGGCTTTCTGGGGCTTTTTTTTCTCCCCCCTTCCACCACCCCTGTCTGAATGTCATTTGCAGCTTAGGAGTGACCTTCTCTCGGGCTTGTTGTGGATGCGGCGCGGATGAGGGGGAAAGCCGTAAGCGCGAATTAGCAAAACCAGTTCAACCTCTTCTTCGCCTCCTTACCGACTACTGAAGAAAAAAGAAGCTTCGTTGGGATTTTGGCTCTCCACAGAGACTTTCCAAATGTGCTTTTCAGGGCAGCCGGGCTTTTCCCCTCATCCACGCCACATCCACAAGCCCGAGAGAGGGTCACTCCTAAGCCGCAAACGACATTCAGACAGGGGTGGTGGAAGGGGAGGGGAAAAAAAGCCCCAGAAAGCCAAGCAAAGTTGCTGCAGCACGCTCGATTCTCCCTTCCGCAAAGTTGGAACTATTTTTTTCTTTCTCCCCCCCTCCCCTCTTTGGAGGCGCAGATTTCCCCCCCCTCTTCCCAATCAGCAGGCGCGCGTGTAGATAAGTCTTCCACCCCACCACCCGTTCCTGCAGGAAGAGCTCGGGCGCGCTACCCGGAGGCGGAGGCGGTGTGGGGCTGGGCACCGTGGAGGGCGAAGGGGTGGACGTGATTGCTGCCTCTTAGCTAGAGAGCCGGGCGGGGGCGGAGGTGACGATGAAGTCCGGTACTCTCCGCTCGCTCTCGCTCTCTCTCTCTCTCTCAGCGCAGCTTAGAAGTAACAATGCCCAAGGACAGCAGCGGAGTTTGTGGGCTTTAGCAACGCAGCACCATGAAGGACCGTATGTTGGTCCTTTGAAACCGCCGCTGCCTCCGTTCGGGTGAATTCAGGGGGTTAGCTGGAGAGCCGGACGGGGGCGGAGGCGACGGCGAAGTCCAGTGCTGGGGCCATGCAGAACTGCTCATTCAGGGGGCCGTGGACTGGCAAGCTGCCCTCCGCTCTCTCTTTCTCTCTCTGTTGCCAGCGTGGTGTATGAGGAAGAGAAAGAAAGAGGGAGAGATAGAGAGTGAGAGAGAAAGGATAGAAATATAGTGAGAAAGAAAGAGGGAGAGGGAGGGAGGGAGAGAGGGAGAGATAGAAATAGAGTGAGAAAGAAAGAGGGAGAGGGAGGGAGGGAGAGAGGGAGAGATAGAAATAGAATGAGAAAGAAAGCAAGAGAAAGAGGGCAGAAGAGGGAGAGATACAAAGAGGGAGAGAGAAAGAGTGAGTGAAAGAGACAGAGAAAGAAGAGAGAGAGAAAGAGGGACAGAGAGAGAAAGAGGGAGAGATAGAGAGGAAGACAGAAAGGGGGATAGATGGAAAGAGAGAGAGAGAAAAAGAGAATGAGAAAATGAGGGAGAGGAAAATGAAACGAGAGAGAAGGAAGAAAAGAGAGGGAAGAGAGAAGTAGAGAGGAAGGAGGGAAGGAAGGAAGGAGAAATGGAGGGAGTTTCTTGATTTAAGTTTAAATTTACTTGTTAATAAAAATGTATAAATTACTTTATTACTTAATTACTTCTTATTTTAAATATTGTTTTTGTTCCCATTTTGTTTTTTACTTTAAATAAGATATGTGCAGTGTGCATAGGGATTTGTTCATAGGGGTTTTTTTATAGTCCGGCCCTCCAACAGTCTGAGGGACAGTAAACTGGCCCCCTGTGTAAAAAGTTTGGGGACCCCTGTGGTAAAGAAATGAAAGTTCCTTGGGAATTCTTTCCCTAATCATCTAAGTAAACAGTCATGCTACCTTTTACATTTATTATTTCTTTAGATTCTTTAGATATTAGATTAGAAACTAATATAAACCTGATGCTTATTTCAGGAATACTGCATATCAGAATATTTAAGAATGAGTGGTGTCTATTGGGGATTGACAGTAATGGATCTCATGGGGAACCTTCATCGTATGAACAAAGAAGAAATTCTGGCATTTATCAAATCTTGCCAACATGAATGTGGTGGAATAAGTGCTAGTATAGGCCACGATCCTCATCTTTTATATACATTAAGTGCTGTTCAGGTAAATGCATACATTATTTATATAGATTTGCTAATGGCTTATCCATAGTGTTAATGTCTAGATGAACTGTTTTCTAAACTCCAAGATAAGATTTTTTTAAAGCAATTCCTTACATTTGCTGAGTTTTTTTAGATTCAGCAATATTAATTGTTAGCAAAAAAGTAATGCTACCTTTTTTGTTTATTAAAATTTCTCAAATAAATGGTTCTGCTTACTGTTTTATCTTGTACAGTTGAGTGTTTGTTTGATTATTGATTGATTTGTGTGTCAACACTTAATCACGTGGTTCAACAGAGTTGGAAAGGACCTTGCAGGTTATCTAATTCAACCCCCTGCCCAAGCAGGAAACCTTACATCTTACTCTACCTAGGGTCGAACTCACAAACTCCTGATTATGAGGCAAGACTTCCACCTGTAGGCCACAGGAGATCTTATGCAGCATAACCCTGGACCACTCAACAGTAATGTGTCACCAACCAACTTTGACAATATTAAGTAACTTCCTATAACTAAGAATGCTGATATTTTTAACACAAAGAATTATAGCTTCTTGGGTCAGTGATGAAACAATGTTTATCTGAATCTGCAGTTGATGTGGTTTAACACACAGCTCTAGAATTACTCTGAGACCCAAGAACTTTAAAAAAAAATGTATTAAATTTCCGGATTTTGTCAGCAATCTAATTCTTGAATCTTAATTCAAAACACCAAAATATCTTAGACCTAGATAAATAATTCAGTTGCCTTCCAAATTATAGCTAATATCATATTAACCAACGCAAGCTATAGTAAAGTACATTCAAGACAATATATTAAATCATCTGCCTTCAAATAAATTGATCAGATTGGAGCTCCAATGATCAGATGAAATCCCAAATTAGCATAAGGAAGAGGAAAGGAAATGTTGCTTATTTGTCTTTAATCATGGGGTAGTAATTTCATATAAATTGTTAACTGTATAATTAATAATGCTGTAAATCTTTATGGTAATCTGGATAAATGTTTATGATATTGGAATTATTTACTTTGACATACTTGTTTTTAATTAAAAAGACAACTTAGGTTGGATCCAATTTGCCATGTATAAGTAATTGAAAATAGTCTCATATTTTTTGGAGTAAAAGATACCCCTTTGTACCCCCCAAAAGAGGGTGAAAACTTGGGTGTGTCTTATACACCAAATGTAGCCTGACTTAGCCATCCCCACTCTTTGGTCTCTGCCTGCCAGCAATTTACCTCCTTGCAGCAAACAGCAGAACACCCTGAAGCACAAGCCACTGATTATCTGCCTCCTGACGCTTAGCTGATTATAGTTGCCAACAAGCCCAAGTGCTAAAATGAAACTAAAGTTGCACCTAGGCAGATTGCTTCAGGGAAAAGCAAAGGCTGAAAACTGGCTGGGTTTTTTGCTGCAAGGAAGTAAGTCAATAACTAAATGCCTATAGAATATTCAAATTATTAGGCTTCTTTTTTAAAGACTACTTTATTATTGTTCTAGACAATTTAACAAAATAAAGAATCTCTTTAAAATAAATGCTTGCTCTGAAGAGGCCTAGTGCTATTGTGTTTTTTTTTAAATAGAGAATACTTCCAGAAAGCTACATCAATTTTAAAGATCTGTAAAATATTATCTGAAATGTCCTGTTTTAGTATTAAGTATTAGTATTAAGATAAGGCAGCTGACTTAATCATGGAGTTAGATCTATTTAACCCTGCTATTCTGTTCACATTTACTATACACCTGTACTGTCCCCTGGTCCTTTTAGACCCAGGCTAAAAAAATGTTGATTTTAGCTACTGTAAGTTTTTTTAAAAATACCTTTTGCATTCAAAAGCGCCCCCCCCCCCTCCGGCTTGGAACTTGCAGCCTAATCTATATATAAAGTGGAAATAATTGCACATGGGGGGGGGGGGGGGGGGCTTTTCTGAGCAAAGTAAATAAACATTAATTTTTTTTTCATTTCATTTTTCATTTGTTTATGATAAGGAATGTTCACATTAATATACCAATGCAAAGGGTATTTAAAAAAACACTTTCTGGGATTAATGTACTGCCATAATGTTCATTTCTCCAATTTTTTGCTATTTCTATGGGCCAGGCACACATGCGCAGAAATACACAGCAAACAGTGTATATCATCTGTGCTGTATGGCAAATTGCTGGGAGGCAGAGGCCTTTTTTTCTTGTTTTACTCCCCCAAAACTAAGGTGCGTCTTATACTCCGAAAAATACAGTACTTTAAATATAATTAGGTATGGGTTATAACTCAGCATATTTTGGACATAATTGGAATCTTAAAATGTAAAGTACCTTTAGATACCTTACATTGGAGGTAGAATAAAATAAGAAAACAGGATGGGGATATTTTTTTATTTCAGGCTAGTGAAATAAAATAACATTCTAATTAAAATAGTTTTGGATTGTTTTCAAATATACAAATAAGTTCTCAGCTATTTTTGTATTCTAAAATTTTCATTAACTGGTTTTGTTTTCCAGATTCTAACCCTGTATGACAGTCTGGATGTTGTCGATGTAAATAAGATTGTTAGTTATGTAAAAAGTTTACAGAAGGAAGATGGATCTTTTGCTGGAGACATTTGGGGTAACTTGTAAAAGTATATTGATTCCCATTTTCTTATAAAAGATTTAAAAATAATTCAAAAGGATATATGTTATTTCCATATTTTTCTTAGCTATGGCTACTTAGATCTATGATGATATTTAAGTCCGTCTGACTTAATGTGTGATATGCTACCATTTTAGCTCTAGAATTACTCTGAGATCTGAGATATATTGTTTAATACTAACTACAATTTTTGCATGAGTACAATTACTTTTTGTCACAGTCTCATTGTGAAAATTTTGGTTTCTATGTAAAATTTAATATTAAGATGTGTTTAAATAGGAATTTGTATATCTTTAATATACAACTCTTTAATTTATTAATATATTTACTTTTAAATATGATTCTTAAAACAATGGTTTTTTTACTCATTTAGGAATATTTATATAAAGCTAACGCTGTCTATGATGGTACTTAAATCGATACATAATGTATTTTTGAGCCTAACTTAATTTTGTAAACTTATTTCATGCAATGTATATAGCTGCTTTTATTTGTTCCTTTAGGAGAAATTGATACTAGGTTTTCATTTTGTGCAGTAGCAACTTTAGCCCTTTTGGTAAGTTCTTTGACTTTTGGTAAGTTCTTTGATTCATACTCTGTGTGTGTGTGTGTGTGCGTGTGTGTGTGTGTGCATACACAAACACACATACAGTGATCCCTCGAGTTTCGCGATCTCGATCTTCGCGAAACGCTATATCGCGATTTTTTAAAAAATATTAATTAAAAAAAACCCCACTTCCGCGTTTGGCTTCGGGAGTCAGCTGGAAAGCGGCGCGGCTGTTTTAAAAGGTCGCAGCCGGCCTGGGGGGCTTCCCAGCACCCCCCCGAACCCCCAACCTGGGTCTTCCCGGCCGCCCACGCAAAGGGGAAACCCCGGCTCCTCGCTAATGCCCGCCGCTCGCCCGCCAGCAAGAGGGGGAAGATCCAGGGAAGGTTCCTTCGGCCGCCCAGCAGCTGAGCTGCTCGGTAGCGCAGCAGCAGCGAGGAGCCGAATCGGGGTTTCCCCTTTGCGTGGGCGGCGGGGAACGCAAACTCCACCATCTACGCATGCACGGCCATAGGGGGAAAAAAGGGCGCGCATGCGCAGATGGTGTTTTTACTTCCGCAACCCTACATCGCAAAAAATCGATTATCGCGAGGGGTCTTGGAACAGAACCCTCGTGATAATAGAGGGATCACTGTATACTGAAATGGTCAAGATATATTTTCAAATAATCTGTATTTTGTTCATTAGACACTTTAAAAAAAAAAAACTTCCCAGAAAATTATTAGGAATGTAACTTTTAAAAATATTCCTAGTGGAAAACTGGTATTAGCTAGGTTGTCTGGCAATGCCAAGAATTAAAGTTCAACAAAATTGAACAATCCAAGTTTGAAATTGATATTATCTTCAGACTGTAGGAAAAAGAATTATAATGAATTTAAAAAGTTATATTTCTGCCATTAAAAATATTTGGTAGGTGTCTTCAGTCCTTTGAGTAGTTTGCTAACATTAATTAGTTTTGACAAATACTAGTTTCTGCATTTGGACCTATTTCTTCATTCAGGTACTGGAAATTATGAATTTGCTAAATTGTAGAGCAGTGAATAATGGAAATAGAGTTGACTCAAACATTTCTCTAACTATGGATGTGTTAAATTGAGTAGAAAGCCATTGCAGATGGAGCACCCCTCCTTTATACTCTACAAATAACAGTTGTGTGTTGCCATGTTGAGTAGATGCTTAGTTGGGTTTTGCCAAAGAACTTATTTTCAATTTGCTGCTTTTCAGGGGAAGTTGGATGCAATTGATATGGACAAAGCAGTAGATTTTGTGTTATCTTGTATGAATTTTGATGGGGGATTTGGTTGCAGACCAGGATCTGAATCTCACGCAGGACAGGTAAATTGAAATTAAAGTTCAGTAATAATATGTTGAATTATCTTTAATTTAAACTTATTTTTAAGTCTTCTCTAGTTCCCTAAATATTAAACATACTAAATCTTTCTGCATAATGTTATAAAAAAACGGGGTAAGGAAAATATTTCTTAGAAGAAAAATAAGTTTAATTAATATCCATTGATCTGTGTATCTCTATCAATAAATTGAAGTTTTATTTTTAAAAGTTACTATGTAAATTAGTTCCTCTTTTAATACTTAAATTGAAAGTATGATAATTAAAGTTTGTTGTATATATTATATAAGTAATTGATATCCCACATTGTATTTTTCCTTTGCTTTATCTGAATTTCTTTATATCTGTAATTTTAGATCTATTGTTGCACAGGATTTCTGGCTATAACTGGACAGTTGCACCAAATAAATGCTGATCTTCTAGGATGGTGGCTTTGTGAACGTCAATTGCCATCTGGTGGCCTTAATGGAAGACCAGAAAAGGTAAAATTATGTATGTTTTGTTTTTTTTAGAATTCTGGAGTTTGAGAAAGCAGAACTTTGTAAAAAGTGACTGATTGGTTCTAGCATTGATACTTCCATTAACACTTAATATTTTTAGCAAGGATTCTTGTCCTTACAGGTGCTACTTTCCTTATGCATTTGCAAATAACCTTGAAGCATTAATCTAGACTAGACCTACACAACATACTAATCACGAAGCAGCATTGGGTCTCTTCTAGACATTCAGAATAATAAGGAAATAATGGAAAAGTGATTTTTCTCTTGCCTTTTTCCAATGGGAAATACAATGAGGCAATGTTTGGATAATGTATTTATACATTGTTTTGGGGAATAGATTTGACAGGTAAAGTATTCCTTAATGTAGCAAATTTGTCAGGACACTAGAAAGCTTATAAGGTCTACCTCATTAATGTGCTATGACTACGAACGGAAATGATGGAGTTTCCCCATCTTACTAATACTATATATTGGTTTATTGTATTTCAACTAATATTTCTACTTTTGGTACAAATCCTTTTTTATCTTTTAAAAATTTAGTATGCTGTTTCTTACTAAATAACCTAGTTCTACAAGCTGTTCATTTCTTATTTTCCAGGCATTTGCAATCTGATGTTCTTTTTCTTTAAACAGAAGCAATCTAGCCCATACTTGTTAGGAAATTGCAAGTCCATGCCTGTGTACTTTAATGTATTCACACACCACAATAAAACCCTTTCTCACCCTGTTAAGGCATAAATACTATATAAAACAATGGTTGAAACACAGCACTAAGCTGCAAAGCATCTAAATTATGACTTCATTCAAACATAGTCATTGTGAAATATTTGTAATTCTAATTAAGCTTTTAGAAAATAATTAAGGCAGCAAGAACATTTCAAAGTTCAGTGTAAATTTATGTTTTTTAAAAAATGTTCTAATATGTATTAGTCATCTTATTAACTATGGACATAATCATAGGTCATCACATGGAGGATTTTTCACAAAAAAATATGATAGATGAAAAATAGCAAGCCTAATAAAATAATTTTAAGGAAACTTTGTATAACTTAAATTTAATTGTGCACGTTTAATAAAAAGAAGACTCCAGTTTTTTCTGTTCAGTGGGAGAAGGAACAGACTTCCCTGTCTTGTTTAATTTTTATGCAGTGAAAATATCTTATTTTGACTTAAATCACATTATTCTTGCTCTTAACAATCACTTCATACCTAACAAGCTGCTGTCATTTCATTTGTTAGTTACCAGATGTATGTTATTCATGGTGGGTATTAGCATCCTTGAAGATAATTGGCAGACTGCACTGGATTGACAGAGAGAAATTATGCAATTTTATATTGGCTTGCCAGGATGAGGAAACTGGAGGATTTGCTGACAGACCAGGAGATATGGCAAGTAGTCTCAAATTGATTTGATTTTACTAAATCATAACAGTATATGATGCTTAGAAACATGTGTGCATTTATATTATCTAGAAATCTAGATAAATGAAATGGTGTTCATTAAAGGATTTTTTTCTTTTCAAATTAGATTAGTTGTACTTTAGTAGATGATCTGAAGATAACTTCATTATTACATTTTGTTTCTAATCATAAGTAGTTACTATTAGGGAATCAAGGACATAGCTAATCAAATACTTAGAAAACCTTGAACCAGTTAGAAGTTTTTATTAAAAACTTCTGAATGAAATATCTCTTGAAGATGTAATGCTGGTAGATGTAATAACCTTTAATCGATGCCAAGATTTTATCGTAATATGACTTTAGATATTATTTTAATTCAGAATGAGAAGTGGGGATAGTGCAAGAAAAATCACTAGCCTATAAATAAATGTATTTTCAGAAATATGTGGGGCCCTTATGAAAATGATGGACATAGTTAGCTTCACATTTAGTGTAGAAATGCACCTTCCTGTCTAGAAAAAGTACAAATGTACGTTAGATGACTAAGAAATATCCTTTCGAAGTACTGTATATGGGTAGCAGAGAATAGTGTTTTGTTGCCATTGTAGACATTTTATGAATGCTTAAGCGCTGGAGCCATGTTATAAATAGCCAGTACTGCCACAACATTAAAAGTATACATGAAATGGAAAATACATTTCACTCAAGCCTAAAACAAACTACAAATAATCCTCGATTTACAACCATTTGTTCAGCAAGCATTCAAAGTTTACAATGGTGCTGAAAAATGGAACTTGTGCCCTGTATCTAAAGTTACAGCCGGTGTCAAAGCCAAGGTATATCATGCATGGAACATTATACCACTGTTCTCCATGTTAAAAATATTCCTATCAGTCTAGGAACCCACACTATTAGCTGCACTGAATATGAAGTTCAGAGGTGATGGGTAAAATGACAAATGATGAATACATACCCTACCATAAGTTTGAAATATAATAATTTCAACCTATAGTGGATATAGAATCTCTGAATTTTAGCATTATCATACTTCAAATGAAAGTTCCCTGCTTCTTTTCTCCAACATATTAAATTATATACCTGGGAATGAAAAGGGGCGGGAAGCTACACATTGTATTATGGCTAATTAGTTTGTATTTCCTTTAATTAAAATCCTTTTCCTGATTTTCTAAAAATGAATAGTTAATACGATATGCACTACCATTGTTTTTTTAGTCGAAATCTTCATATTTTTTTATTATAGAAAACTGCCTAATCTTTTAAACTATATTATTTCATGGAAAGTAATGTTTTCAATAAATATACCTTGCTATATTCTAGGTGGATCCATTTCACACTTTGTTTGGAATTGCTGGACTATCATTACTGGGTGAAGAACAAATTAAGCCTGTAAATCCTGTGTTTTGTATGCCTGAAGAGATCCTTCAAAGAATAAATGTACAGCCTGAACTTATTAGCTAGGGTACAATATCTATAAAATACTTTAATCAGCAGCTTTGAATTTTTCCATCAAGGCATTTCTAAATGTGTTTACATGATAAATTGCCACTTTACTGTAAGCACTATCATTTTGTACATGTTACTGTAAACAAAGTTAATAAACTGAGTGTGACATGTACTTGAGGTTTTCAATAACAGATGTATGTATTTAAGTATTTTGCCTCCAGTGCTGCTTCACTTTGAAAATAACACCATGTTAGGTGCAGTAGATAAATACTTGAATTATTATTATGATACAATCATTCATCCGTCTGGGTGATAAGCAACAAGTATTAGATAGTAAATTGTCCTAGATATTCTTTCTGTTGATAGAAATGTACTTGTTTATTTTGCCAGTGACTGCATGCACTTGAATGCCCCTTTAGGATATGCAATAATTAAATCCAGTTTAACTTATTTGTCAAACCATAATAGAAGAAATACAATGGTATCCAAATAGTTACTCTATTAATGACATTCTTTAACGAAAACTCACAATTATAATGTAACTTGGTTTTAACTAATGGCCTTGCTGAATTCTACAACTTGTTTTCTTTGCTCTAATATATTTATTGTAAAATGTGGCTTGAATCTCAATTTTAGACTTGGAATAATTGTATATATTCAAGAATAAAGTTATATAAGATTGTTTCCTGCAAGAGAAAATACTTTTTTTCCATTAGAATTATAGAAATGTCGCTATTTCATATGTTACAACTGCATTTGTAAGTTGATTGAATCAAAGTATAAATAAATCTGTTTTGCTTTAAACAGATTAAAGTTAATTATAATTAGACATACAGTATTTGTCCATGGCCCACTGGAAGTGAGTAATTTTCAAGCTTGTATTTTTATTGCATTTCTGTTTTCAAAAAAGTCAAGAGTATCTCATAACAGTTTTTAAATAAAATATTTAGGTTCTAGCCTTTGTGTTACATATGACTCGTGCACATTAGACCTAGAAAGGCAACAGTTATTAAACCAGAGTTGTTCATATGTAAAAGCAGAATTGTACAGATGGGTCCTCTGGTTACTTGTTCAATAACAATTCAAACTCCTCACTAAACAACTGGTTTTGACCAGTTCTCAGTTTTCTGGCTACTACAGTGTATCTACAGACACATGATCACAATCTAGATACTTAGTGGCGTGTTCGTGATCATGTCACAGCAAGCCATTGTCATGATTTTCAACATTCCCTGCTACCTTCTGACAAGCAAAGACAATGTGGGAAGCCAACAGAAAGTTGGACCATTTGGGTCATGTGAGATTATGGCAACCAGAACTGCCATAGGTAAGCAATATGATCATAGGACATTACACTTTGCAATCACATTATGGCAATTCCACTCTCAATTATAAACCAAGCAGTAGCTATATATTTCCAAAGTATTGTAATGGATTTTTTTTTTAAAATTCAAAAGCTAAAAGCAAAGCGAGATGAAGTAGATTCTTGGAGAATTCTGGACTTGTGCAACTACAGAATTAAATATTCAGCTCCATATCAACTGGCCTTTACATATGGAAGGTTATTATTTGGAAAAAAATGGAATATTAAAATTGCTACAAATTACACCAATCAGCCATACAGTATCCCCATTTTTTCATTCTGTGACATTTAGAAAGAAAAAGTAAAATGGAGCTTAGAAAACAAAACTGCCTTCAATCTTTTCTGCAGTAGTCAATTTCTAAATCTTAATTTTTAAAGAACATTACTTCAAGTGTGACCTAAGCACCAATCAAAATGGCTGCTTCAAATGAAACTGAATTTTATTAGATTATCTGGTCAAAAAAGGATATGTCATGCAAACGTCCATTTTCCGAATTGATAATGCTATCAATCAGAATTTCTGGTAGTAATTACTAAACACTGCTGTTAAACTGGTTTCAAAGAATATCAGGAAATCTACCGTAACTCATTTGTACTGAAGAAAATACGTCCATTTTCCAATATCAATTAATTTGCCACTGTTACATGTTTAAATTTTGGTTTTCATTTTTCCTCCCTAATTTTATCAACATCTACCTCTACCTGGATTAGGTTAGTCTGAAGTTGCAAACGAGTTTGAAATTGGACCTTGAATGTGGTACGTAGTGCTAGAAAAGGATGTATGCAAGGAAATATTGCACTTGCATAAAGATCAGTATCTAGATTCTTAAAAATGCAGTGTTTTGGTAGTTTCATCTGAATACAAAGTAAAGCTCATAGGAATACAATAGTAGCTCTTCAAAATGGCATTAAAGCAATCCTATTGCAATCCGAATTGCAGATTTCGTTGGTTTCAAATCTGACAGCTGCTGTCTCATCACTTACATATAACCAAATATTCGGTTCATGCTTAATTAAGTTCTGCTTTTCAATGGGCCTTATGATTAATATGCATTTTTGGTTCACTTCATCAAAAAGTGACTGAACTAAGGAAATGCAAGCATCCACCCCGGTGTTAAACAGGTTATTGACAGCTCTGAGAAGATGGTCTTATCCTGGATGAAACAAGCTCAATTTATGCACATCATTTCCCTTAGTTCTAAATCGCATTTTTGCTACTAATGAACTGCAGTGTCAACTGCCTAGGAAGTTCCCTTTTTAAAAAAGTACAACTGTGGGCTAGGATATTTTAACCAAAGTCTTAAGCTGTGGGCTACAGTTTCTATCGAAGTGATGACACGTTGCATCACGTTTGGATAACCCGATTAAAAAAACACGTCTTACTAAAGCCTCCACATTTAAGGGTGCTTTTTTTCTGGTGGGTTGTACCATTTTGAGACAACGGCCGAAAACGTTGAGAGAGGGGGGCATACTTAAATCACACTCTCCAATATTCACCCGTGTAAAAAAGTTTCTCCCCAAGGTTGAGGGAGCTCATATCAGAGGGTGTGTTTTTTATGTCACTTAGCGAAATCCATTAAATAGGAGACACCCCTCTGTCTTGCTTGAAATAGTACAGTCCTCCCTTAAGCGCGGCCGAGGCGCAGCCTGGATTTTGAGGCAAACGGGGCTGAGGATTTCTGCCTCGTGCTGGCGTTTTCTGTAGGCGATCCCCGAATCTAGTGGATCATGCAGGAAGTGTCGGCTGCTTCCACCTCTTATTCGGGCCGCTGCTCGTCGTCTTCTGGCCCCGAGCGTCAGCCCCGTTACCAATTCGGTCTTCAAGAGACTCCGTGTTTGACCGACGAGTCCTCTCATCCTCTGTGGAGGAAAACGGCTGTCAGGGGCCCCAGTGGCGGCGGCGCCGCCTTCCCTCCGAGAGGATTGGAAGGTGGGCATTGCCCGAAGAAAGTCCGATCGTAGCCCCCAAAATAGTGAAAATAACGCTCTCTTCTGGGCGGGAACCTCGATCCCCAACTTAACTTTCAAGGCTTCTCTAATAAGTGAATGAGAAGCAATAACAGCAACTCAAAGTTTAGGTCTCTTTATAACAATTTTGCCTATTCAGGTTTTGAATAGGCAAAACTGCAAAACTTCAATCCTTATTTATCAAATAGACTTTTATCCCACCTTTGTCATTTCATTAATTAGGTAGTTGTTGATGTACAAGTTCATTTGGTGATCACTGAAAAAAGTGATAGTTACAACCTTTGCAACATCCCCATGATCCCGTGATCAAAATTCAAATACTGTACCTGGCAACTTTTTTATTGAATATTTTTATTAATTTTTATAATATCAATAACAAAAGAACATACAGTACACACAATATATAAGTGTTTAAGTGCTTGCCATCAGACAACATTCATACCCCTCCATCCAAATGGGGGTGTATTTTGTATATACCATTTAAACTATATATCTATTTACATATTAAAAAGTGATTCTAATTTATTCTTTACAGCTTGGTCTCAAATTTGCAGCTGACTCATATTTATGACCGTTGCTGTGTCCCAAAAGGTCATATGTGATCCCCTTTTGTGACCTGATAAGCAAAGTCAAATGGGGAAACCAGAGTCAACAACTGCTTTGCTAACATCAACTGCAGTGATTCATTTAACAACCAAGGCAAGAAAGGTTGTAAAATGGGGCAGAACTCACTTAACAAGTGTCTCACCTAAAAACAAATTTTGGGAATAAACTGTCACAAGTCGAGGACTTAATATAACTTAATTTGGCAGACATACATAAAATTCCTCCCGCCTATTTTATCCATAAAAAACAACCCTATGAGATGTTATTGTTGTGAGCCGTTCCGAGTCCTCGGAGAGGGGTGGCATACAAATCTAAATAATAATAATAATAATAATAATAATAATAATAATAATAATAATAGTAATAATAATAATAATAATAATAATAATAATATAACAACAAAACAACAACAACAACAATAATAATAATAGTTCGGCTGAGGAGTCACTGGTCCAGTCTTCCAGTTCGGTTTTCAGCTTTTTCCGACACCTCTAGCTATTAACTATTTTATTTTTTACATACACTTCCTTTTGGTTAGCAGCTCAAAGAGTTATGTATAGTTTCTCCTCTGTTTGTCAGAACAGCCCTGTAAGGTGGCCTGGAATCTCTTAGGAACGTTTTCTGGCTGAAGAAACAGCTTGGTTTTCTTTAATGACAGTCTGCATTAGTTGCCGATCAGTTTCCGGTCACAATTCAAAGTGTTGGTTATGACCTATAAAACCCTTCATGGCACCGGACCAGATTACCTCAGGGACCGCCTTCTGCCGCACGAATCCCAGCGACCAGTTAGGTCCCATAGAGTGGGTCTTCTCCGGGTCCCGTCAACTAAACTGTCGCTTGGCGGGACCCAGGGGAAGAGCCTTCTCTGTGGCGGCCCCAGCCCTCTGGAACCAACTCCCCCCAGAGATTAGAATTGCCCCCACCCACCTTGCCTTTCGCAAGCTACTTAAAACCCACCTCTGCCGCCAGATTTCTTCTCCCCCTAGGCCGTTACAATGGTATGCATGGTATGTTTGTATGTATGTTTGGTTTTGTATATTAAGGGGTTCTAATTTGCTTTTAGTATTGGATTTTTATTGTATACTGTCTATGATTGCTGTTAGCCGCTCCGAGTTTTTGGAGAGGGGCGGCATATAAATCCAATAAAACTTGAAACTTGACAATCCCACCTCTTAAATAGGCTCTACTGGCTCTCTCTATTCATCTGATCATACATCTGATTTGTTAATCCTTGAATGTTGAATATTTATCTGAATATTGGAAAGATTAATTTTATCTTGGCAAAAGTAACTCAAAGCTAGCTTTCTCTATTATTTTTAATCATAAATAAATATATAAATACAGCTTATATATTAAGATAACATATACCCTAATGAGGGAAGAAACAACAATTTTTTTGCAAATATGGATAAAATATATAATTAGTGGGTGATGCATTGGACAACTTGAAACAATTTGGGGTTAAAATTCTGACGTAAACTAAACTATATTAGATATATGAGAAATAATAATTTATTAAATACATAATTTAAGGCTATAATTATAAATGTGCATACGCCTTAAATGAATGACTAATTGTGGATCTGATAAGTAGAAAATAAAAGGTGGAATTCAAAAGAATTTCTAAACTAGGACTTTAAGACTCTAAAAAGGCTTGGTTTCTTTCTAAACAAATCTGTAAATGATTAAGCAGTTAGAGAACAAGAAGATTCTGCTCAGTTATATTAAATTACAATTATTGACTCAAATACAAAACATATATTTTTATAAGAGCCGTTATAGTTTGAATATGAAGTAAAATACGTAGATTTTTCTCTTTTTTACAATTTAAATTAGTTTATCTGTTTGTTTGTTTGTTTTTTGTTTATTTTGTTTGTTTGTTTTTAGTGGATTTATTCTAAATCTGGTTCCAGTCCATAGGATGATAAACAATGATATTCTAGCATAATATTTTTACGACTAATGGAAATATTTTCATTTACACATAAATCTACTCTTAATCTTAATGTAAGACTTAATGTAAGCATACACTTCTAAATAAACATGCATAGAATTGTTCCAAAAAACAAGGAAAGGTAGATATTTTCTGCAATTTTACTGAAAAATGTAAAATGGAGAGGTACAGTATTAGTGACCTTGTTCAGTGAAACTATATTTTCTTCCTTATTTAATGGAGCTATGAATTTTATATATCTGTTCCACTATGGTAATTGAAAAGGCGATCTTTTCTGAGATGAGCAAAACCTAGTAATTTAAAAAATACAACTTCGTGACTTTAACAAGGAATACTTAGAAATTGATTAATGGATTGGCTCTATTTTATCTCCCATGTGGATGTCAGTAATCTGAAAGTGTCATTACCTAGTTTTCTGCAGTATCTTAGGTATCCCCAATTTTTTAAAATATAGGTAAAAATTATCTTGAAAAGTTTAGAACTTTCATGATGTAGATGGGTTTCAATTTATACTCTATTAAAGATATATTTATATATAATATTTTAAAGTTGGATATTCCAGAACATCTAAGGGTGGGAATCCTATGGCACTCATAGGCACCAAATTTCCAAAATCTTGTTTAAAAGAATTAAAATTTTTATTAATAAATAATGTTTCAAATAACTGCCTTAGAAATAAAGAAATGCGATCACTTTATATTAATTACTTTTTTAAAATATTTTTATTTTTATTAGATTCATATTTTGGAGACAAGAGCTCTTATGCAGAAAACATTAGCATAGTAAATATGACAAGCCCTTCTTCCACCAAGGATATAAAAATTTCTAGAGGACGGAAAACACCTCTCTCATCCAACAGACCAGGATGTAGAAACTCGACTCCTTTCATGGGATATTCAGGTAAAGAAGTTGGCTTAAATCATTTCAAAAGAAATATTCATACTAAATAGAAAACTATTGGACTTCTATTGAATCCAGATTGAAATTAATTTAGTTAACTGACTTGTATGTCACCAAGTGATTGTAAAGATCTCTAGAAGGATCTTTTTAAACTGGATAAGTGGTCAACCAAGTTGCTAATATAGAGCAATTTAAGTACACAAGGTCCTCAATTTACAACTGTTCATTCAGTGACAATTCGAAGTTACAGCAGCACTGAAAAAAGGGACTTAGGTTCAAGGGTGGGCTACTGCCAGAACAGGGGGGAATGCAGTGGGGTAGCAAAAATGGAGCTCCACTCCAGAGCACCCAATTTACACAGAAAGATGCAACAATGGGAAAAATTTAAATATATTTTTATTTAAAAAAAATAAAAGACTGATGGAGGCAGCTGTATAAAATATTGCATTATTTGGAGGTCTCTCTTTCCAAAGTGTGCTGAATGGAATGAGATTTAGAACAGGTAGTCAAAAATACTTTTCACCTTGTACATTTGTGATTGTGAACATTTTAAAAAGTGGTGATAGTTACTGACTTTGATGGCTTTAAAAGGGAATTGGATAAACTCATGAGGTATACTACAAGCCTCTTATATTAGCTCCAGGTTTTGGAGGAATGTGGGAGGCAACATATCCTTTGCAGGAGAACTAGCTGAAGAGGAGTGTCATAAAGGTGAACATGGCTTCTTTGACACACCAATTATTATTATTATTATTATTATTATTATTATTATTATTATTAATTAGATTTGTACGCCGCCCCTCTCCGTAGACTTGGGGCAGTTCACAACAGTGATAACAACAATACATAGTAACAAATCTAATAATTAAAATCTAAAATAACAGTTTTACATTACAAAGTCTAAAAAGGAAAAAAACCCAATAGATAAAATACATACACACAGTCATATCATGCACAAAATTACATAGACAAGGGGGGGATGTCTCAGTTCCCCCAAGCCTGACGACAGAGGTGGGTTTTAAGGAGTTTACAAAAGGCAAGGAGTGTGGGGGGCAGTCCTAATCTCTGGGGGGAGTTGATTCCAGAGGGTCGGAGCCACCACAGAGATGGCTCTTCCCCCTGGGTCCCGCCAGACGACATTGTTTAGTCAACGGGACCTGGAGAAGACCAACTCTGTGCGACCTAACTGGCCGCTGGGATTCGTGCGGCAGAAGGCAGTCTCGCAGATATCCTGGTCCGGTGCCATGAAGGGCTTTATAGGTGATGACCAACACTTTGAATTGTGACCGGAAACTGATTGGCAACCAATGCAGACTGCGGAGTGTTGGTGTAACATGGGCATATTTGGGAAAGCCCATGATTGCTCTCGCAGCTGCATTCTGCACGATCTGAAGTTTCCGAACACTTTTCAAAGGTAGCCCCATGTAGAGAGCATTACAATAGTCGAACCTCAAGGTGATGAGGGCATGAGCGACTGTGAGCAGTGACTCCTGGTCCAGATAGGGCTGCAGCTGGTGCACCAGGCGAACCTGGGCAAACGCCCCCCTCGCCACAGCTGAAAGATGTTTCTCTAATGTGAGCTGTGGATCGAGGAGGACACCCAAGTTGCGGACCCTCTCCGAGGGGGTCAATAATCCCCCCCCCCAGGGTAATGGACAGACAGATGGAGTTGTTCTTGGGAGGCAAAACCCACAGCCACTCCGTCTTATCAGGGTTGAGTTTGAATCTGTTGACACCCATAGCAGAAGAAAGGAATAGGTTGTTGTTGCATAAGTGTAGGTTATTATCAATTACTGCAATGATAGGCAAACCTATCCTTCAGTAAAGCATTTCATTATTCTGTATTATTTACATATAAAAACTATATTCTCTGTGTATCTAGAATAAAGGTTGCTTGCTTATTGAGCTATCGAGCAATGGTCAAACCAACCATGATTGGATTAAGAAACTACTTGCTTGAGATAATCCACCCATTTGATTAGCTTAAGGAAATCCTTCTGTTTGTCTAGGGCAAAAACGAATTAAGACATTCTTATGTTTGTTTTAGCTATCCTGCCCTGACAGGATTATGTTTTGCTTGCTATGTGTAACAAATTAAACATTCCCATTGTAACTAGGAGTTGATATTTTATATTTGTACACTCAAGAAAATGATTATAAATAATAAACTGGTAAGCCTATGGGCAGAGCGTCATCCCAGAGAGACGAGAGCTTCACACATCAATAGTTGCTCACACAGAGAGATTTCCTGGCCCAGGGAAAACCTTGCTTAAAGAAATCATGTCTCAGTGTCTGTGATTTCTATATCTGTACAATAAGTCCAGCAAGTAGCCAGAGCCAGAAGACACCTCTGTGTGCAGTCTCTGTTGGCATGGGAATAAAAATGTTTCTGTAGGCAAGAAGTGGCTTTTTTCAAGTAAAGACCCTATGCACGAACATGCATACTACCCCTCAATGGCACTTTATACAGATATGTTTGTTAGTTTTATGTTATAGAAATAATATCAGTTTATCAAATATCAAAAATATCAGTTAAAAACAATAACTGATTTTATACATCACATTGAATAAGACCTAATTAGCTAGACCATTTCCAAAGGTCTGCAATAATACAAACATTTTTGAAACTTTTTATACAGCCATCTGTAAACCTGATATGTAAATCCAATGAGAATAGGGTTTTTTTAATTCTTCAACCTTATATCTATGTCAGATATACTCATTTCCTTCAGCAGAATTATTTGGGATCAATACTTGTAATTGGCCTTGCTTAAATGAAATTAGGATTCATCAAGATTCCAATACCCACTACCAACACTGCAAGATTTTTGAGCAATGTTTCTTACAGATCCTATTGGCATGGAAACTAGAAATGGCTTTACAAAGCAAGCCAAGCTTTTGGATCAAGGGCTTGATAGAATTATCTATAACATTGACCTGGGCTTCCTCTAACCTGAGCTATAGACTATTGTATGTGTTTACGTGATGTATAGTATTGAAGTTTTCTCTTTAATATCAACCTTTAAAAAATCTGATTTTATGATGGACAGATTATTGAATATATGGAATACAGAACAAGGAAGTAAATGTCTGAATCCCAACCTACCAATGAACTAGTTCACATTTGTTCTTACTCTGTCAAGGATCAAATTATACAGATCTAATCCAAGATATTGATAAGAAACTTCAGCTTAGTCAAGTGAATTGCTATAGATTTATGTTGAGCACAAAAATACAAGAATTCCTTCAGGGCTTTTTCAGAGTAGAAAATCAGTCAATGGTAGAATAGGTTTAATGCAAAATATCTTAAGCATCATTGAATGTAATGGACTGAACAAGTCAAAATTATAAGGACAAGCCTGTGATGGATCTGCAAATATGAATGGATTGTAATCTAGTCTTTAAAGTAGAAATCTAGAATAACAACAAAAATTAAATATTTCCACTATTCAGTTACTGATGCTATATTATTAACAGCTACTAATTTTTATAGCATATGATGTATGCTCTAAAATTGCCCAGCATTACCTTGAGATAAGATGGGTAGCCTATAAGTTTTATAAATAGATAAAAATGATTTTTCTATAAATAGATAAAAATAATTTTTCATACAGTATCAAATGGGCAGATGGTTGGACTAGATGATCTACAAGGTCCCTTCCAACTCTGTTAATCTGTAAAGTATTTGTAAATTATGGCATTCACTATTGTATGTATTAGTAGACCAAGTAGGAAAGGAATGCTACTTCATTTGTTATTATAACCTAATAATCTTAAATACTTGCTAGGGTTTCCCTCTACCTCTCTTATACCAAACAGATTTGAGGAAGGAGTTTCACAAGATGAAAACAATGAAAAGCCAAGCCAAATACCCCACCTCAGTCTTGGCACCTTCTTGCCCATGGTCATCTGTGGCATACTCATATTGTTTGTAGTCCAAGATACAAGAAAACAGATTCCTGAGTTCTGGAGAGCAAGATGTGGGGATAGACTCTCTGTTAAAAAGACTTGTCTATGGACAGTAAAGGGTTGCAAAAATTTTTACTACCATACTGTGGGCATAGCTTATTGTGTGGGTGTGGTTTAATGGTCATGTGACTGGGTAGGAGTGACTTGCCAGCTATGTGACCAGGTGGAAGTGGTTTGACGATCATGTGACGGAGGTGGGAGGGGCTTACCAACCAAGATTGGGTAGGTGCTTGAACTCTTTTTCAGTTGATTAAGTCACATTATTTGAATAGCCACAAAAAGGACAAATGATAGACAGCATTATTTGTTGAGGAGCACAGTAACATTTTAAGGTTTAGTCCTGAACCCACAAGGGTTCAGCTCTGACTAGATGGTGGGGAATGGAAGGAGTTGTGTTGTTGGTAAGTTTTGGTTATGGTTATGGTTATGGTTATGGTTATATTATATTACGTTATGTTACATCCTTCCATACCCCATCATCCAGTCAGAGATGAAGAAGCTTCTTGGATGAGAAGAAAAATGTCTTCAAAGGAAAGCAAGAAAGTCTAAAAGCACCTTTGGTACTGACTTGTTGCAGATGAATTCTGCAAGAGGCAACAGTTAAGCTCAGTTGTCCTATTTTAAGACACATACCATCTTAAGTATTGGTCGAATCAGTTATTCATTCTTTCTGACTACCTTTCATAGGTCAGAAAATCCAAAGATGGCATTAATTTGAATATCTAATCGTGGTTTAGAAAAAAAATGTGTTCTCTCCTCAGCCAATGAAAAGTCCTTGCCACAAATAAACACAGTCACTATGCTGCGTTTACTCAGTGCCAGGCATGGCAGGATGAAACATAGCCCTCAACATCTGTTCTCAATCTCAGCCACTCAAAGTCTCTTGAGAAACCTAAAGCAAGGTTTTCATTCTCCCATGTATAGCAATTCTATTGCCATGGCACAGTTGCAATATTGCTTCTATATTAGGAAGGGGAACATGTGAAGCAACTATCTGTCATTCATAGAGAAAATGGATGAATCAATCAGGGAGGGCTCACTTACTAGAAGCTATCCATCCAAACCTGGTATTAACCCTTTGTGGTACTACTTTATTGTAAGGTATAATAAAAGGATGTTGAATGCCCATCAATTTAAAAAACCCTGATTTTGAATGTTAATAAAACAAAAGAGATTATTGTTGATTTTAGAAAGAGACGGCATAGTCATACTGCACTTTGTATCAAGGCTGCAGCTGTGGAGGTCAATAGCATTAACTATCTGGAGGTACAGATAACGGATAATGTGACTTGGTCTCTATAGTATATACATTCTCTTTAGTGAAGTGTGCAAACCAACATTTGCATTTCTTACATCAGATGAGGAGATCACATCTCTCTCCTTCGGTCCTTTACACTTTACAGAGGCACGATTAAGAGGGTTTTAACAAATTGCATCAGTATTTCCTTTGGTGGCAGCAGTCCCTCAGATAGAAAGTCCATACAGAAAGTGGTAAGGACAGCTGAGAAGATTATAGGAAGCTCACTTCCTATTATTCATATGCTTATAAGCGCTATATGCTTAGAGCATGAAGCATTGTTAGAAGGCCACACACACCCACTTCACGATATGTTTCTCTTGATCCCCTCTGGGAGGAGGTTTCAAAGCATCCAAAGCAAGACTACTTGATTCTGTAACAGCTTTGTTCATCCCATCCAGGATTCTTTTATTTTTTTGTCCTGTATATGTATACATTTGAACTAGACTGTGATGTTTCTCTGTGTCATATACATGCAGGGGTGGGCAGGAGGCACCACGGGGTAGAACACCTTCACCAGCGGAAATGAAGCTGCGTGTGCAGCTCCAGCTGACCGGTGGCAGTCACTTCCAGGATTACTGACTGTGCCGGTGGAGGCACCTCCCCTGCCCGCTCTGGGATTCCTTGCTGGAATCCAAGCTGCTCAGCTTTTTAAAAAGATGCTAGATCCTTTCCATCTGTGCATGCACTGGTAGTTCAATTCAGTGGACCTCCTCGATTACAGCCTGCTGACCTATGTGAGTGGCTCCTCCACAGGAATAAAGCTTCTCCCACCACCAGGAGAAAGGAAGTGCTTTATTCATGCTGGGCCATTCTCGGTGGTGGGAGAAGGAAGTTTCTCCCACCGCCAGGAGAATGGAAGTGCTTTACTTGCTCTGGGCGACCCAGAGCGAATAAAACCCTTCCTTTTTCTCGGCGGGTAGGAGAAGGAAGCTTGCATTCATGTTAAGCAGACAATCCCAGGAGATGAACCATTCAGGACTACCTGTGGAATAACCCAGCCAAGCGTCTTCCCAGCTCTTAGGAACTTGTCCGGCTGGGTTATTCCCTGGGTAATCCCGAATGCCAAAGGAAAGCAGCCCCAGTCCTAGCGCGCTGCACGATCCGTGGGAACATGAGAAGCCTTGGCAGTTCCCGCGCGGGCTCTGCCTGCTCCAGGCTCATTGACGTGACCAGTAACACATTGTTGCTGTGTTCATCTGCCGGTGTCTCAGCCTCTTCTGAAGCACAAGTATGCTTCTCACAGGCTTGTCTTCCCTATATAGCCTCATCTGCGGCATGTTCTGGAAGTCGAGCTGGGGGGCAACTGGACCCCTTTTCTTGCAGGTTCAAATAAGTAGCGAAACGTTTTGAACCCATGTGAGAGAAAAAAGAGAAGTCCACTCAACTTCCTGACGGCTCTACCTGGATGACTGAGAATCTTCAGTAAACACCTGCCATGTAGTTTGGCCGAATGGAAATTTTTGGAAGGTTCTTTGTTTTCTTCCCCTCTATAAGCTCCTTTCATAGGACTCAGTTCTGTTTAGTTTTTCTCAAACTGTTCATTCAAGGTTATCTCTGTGCTCCTCTATAATATGATACCTTAGTAGAAAATTATGCTGAAGGCAGTATTATTAATAAGATAGTCAGCATATCTCTGAAGCTCTTGTAGCATTTCATTTTTACATCAGAGATACTAACAAAGATCTTCATTCTCATGGGAAAGAGAAATTGGTTAATAAATCAAGATCTCTGAAATGTAAATGAAGTAATTCCAGTTTGTATTTTGAGTACTTTAAAAGAGAAGTGCAAAACATAAAATAGATTCTAAGCTTTTATATTACAATTTTATTCAAAATTGTTACATGACCGCCAGCTGACCTAAGCAAACCTACAGAGCTTTTCAATAAATTACAAGATGCCAGAGATCAATACTGTACAATATAGTGCAGGATTATGCTTTGGCAATGGCCAGTCCTGGGAATGTATCTCAGAAATGTCAAAATTCATGGTTATCATGGGCGAAGAAGGCATCCTTTGTGAGGATCACATACCACAATCTGCAGAGAACATATATTGTATATCGGCAGGCATAGTCTTTCCTGCTTGAATAAACTAGTTTTTGAATGTTATACTCTATAGCCATTAATCATGATATCAGCAACTCATGTCACTATCTTGTATTTATATATCTAGAGAACTTAAGAAATACAGTCATGACATTGGATACACTTCCATGAAAATTGCTTTCATCAGATCATTTGAAATTGCTTTAAAATCATAAATAAAGGAAATGGTAGAATGTCTTTGGATGGAAAGACATCAAATATTATTAAAGTTTGCCCTGAAAGTCTGATTTTGTGGTTTTTTTAAAAAAAACATACCTGTTACAATGGCAACTGCAGATAGGCAATTCTTTAAACTTAAAAACTATAGAAAACAACACAAAACAATATGCCACAAAAATAAGAATAAACTGGTTGCCAGAAAACAGGACACTGAAGATAGTCAATACTACAGTAGTCCCTCGCTATATCGCGCTTCACCCACCACGGCTTCACTTCATCGCGGGTTTTGAAGTCAGCGTTGGCAGATACGGCGCTTAGAAGTTTGGAAGGGCAGGACAAGCCAACCAGCCCGCGGCTGGGCGAATGATGAGCGGGGCGGGGACTGAGCTCTAGCGGAGGCCCGTCCCCTCGTTCAACCCGCCTCGCCAATGCCGAGAAGGCAGTCTTTGGAGGCGCGCTTAGTGGTTGGCGGCGGCAGCGGTGTGCTTGGGGTTGTAGAAAGAGCTGGGAAGGAGGAGAAATTCCCCATCGCGGATTTCACCTATCGCGGCCAGGTCTGGAACGTAACACCAGCGATAGGTGAGGGACTACTGTACATTATGTTTGCAGAGTAAAAGACATAGCAGAGAAACTTTTGAGTAACCCTGTACAACTCCACTCCCTACTTGCAAACAAGGATAATGTTGCTGGGCCCTGATTACTGACCCATATGGTTTGTATAAAGTTGTGCAGTATCCAAGAGGAGAGTGGCACACCATTGCCTTGCTTGCATAGAAGTCAACCTCTCACTGTTGCCGTTTCCAATTTATCAAGATTTGGGTTGACTTACTGACATGGGGTTTTATTTACTATTATTGTACTCAGCGCGCACTGAATCTCAAGTTTACATTTACATTTTTTTAAAAATCCAATTGAGTTTGCTTTACTGCTGAGCTTTGTATTGTTTATGATTGCATTCTGTATATTTGTTCATCACACTGTGGTTTACACTGCACAGTATGATGATCTCATTTTGCTTTCTTCGCCAAAAGCCCATTTCAGCCTAGCTGCACCCATAAATAAAGTCTCAGCTTAAACTGAATAACCTTGTTAAAACATAATATCAGTGTTCCCAAAAAGTTGCTGAACAATCTGGTTCCCCTCAAATATACTGAACTATAATTCACTGATTATTATATAATCTACTAGGTGGCTACAATAATTGGTCCAAACTGTTATTGTTTGGACCAATAATTGCTCTTGCTGTAATAATTGGTCCAAACTGTTCGCACAAGAACAATTTGGACCAATTATTACAGCTGCCTACTGTGTTTTCCCAAAAATAAGACTCTGACTTATATTTTTTTTGAACCTCAAAATAAGCACTTGGCCTTATTTTGGGGGATGTCTTATTATATTGGGGAGCACAGAGCAAGACAGGGCTCCGCTTGCCTTCTTACCTGATTTCCAGCTCTGTCTCCCTAACCCTACCCAGAGGAAATGGGAAGGGCCAACTGCGCATACATTTAAATATTTTGGGGAGGGCTTATTTTTTGGGGGTGGGCTTATTTTCAGAAGATGTCTTATTTTCAGGGAAACACAGTAGTATATTGAAGGATTTCACCTAGGATTGAAGAATTCTGTTCTCTATTTTTACCAGAAGTTTTCTTAATTTTAAGAAGCATTGAAGTGTGGTCCAGTCAGTTGTCAAGTTATTTTTTGAAATAACCACTTGATGTACACATGCCACTTCAAATGGACAAAAGTACAGAGAAAGGCTTCCAAACTGACCATGCTAAATAAAGCAGCCTTCCTTAACTTCTGCCCTCCAGTTGTGTGAAATGTAATTCCCACTATGTTCAGCCAACATAGTAATGTCAGTAGTATGGAGGATGATGTTAAGATAAGGAATCATTAAATAATATCCATGAAGTTTACAAATTCCTGTTTAAAAATACATTTTTAAATAATAGGAAAAACTCCTTATTTGCTGTTATTTCAAACAACTAGCAAGCACATATTCAATATCTTGGAGATAATTTACAGGAACCTAAATATATTAATAATTTGTATGACATTTGATGTTTTTGATGATTGTTGTATTTTTCTATTTTTATGTAGTTGGTTAACTGGACCAGCAGAGGGCAGTATAAAATTGCACTAGAATTTTAAAATTGTTTTTATTGAAAGAGCTAGAAATATGATGTTAGTTAGGGTATAAAAGAACTATAATTGAATAGCACCTGCAGGGAAGGAGAAAAATTGAAATAAAATATCTTAAGTTAGGATTCCAGTCACTGTTTCTGAGCTAAAATGTTAGAGACTTCTCAGGTATATAATCCTAAAAATATTACATTTTAAAAAATGTTTATGCTATTCAAAATACAAGTTCTGTTCAGATTCAACAAATACCTATATAGAATTATAGATAAGGAAGATGTTATTTAGATTATCAATTCCAATTCCTGCTAAGTAGAGGAATACAATTTAAAATATTCCAGATTAATTACAGTTTAGTCTTGCTTAATACTTATGTGATCCAGCCCACATTTAATCTTGAAAATAGGCATACCATGAGTACTTTTACAGAGATTTTGTTAACATATATTATTACTTCCAGAATTTTCCCACATCCATCAAAAAAGATATAATCAATTAAGGAAGACAAAATAAGAATGAATAAGGTTAGGCTTCCAAGATAGTAACAGGATGATCTCTGTGATTTTTATTTAGATGTCAGCATGACTACCTTAAATTATAGATATCAAAGAGACTACCCTAAATGTGATTCTTTGATCTCAATACAGGGGAACAACCAAGAGCGGGCTACCATTCCCAGCCCTACTGGAACGGGCCGGGAGTGCACCCCCATATCTCCCCCTTTGTGTGTGTGCGGGCGCGAGCATGGTTTCCAGTTTTTCCTGCTTCTGCGCATGCGCAGAATGGGCAAACAAATGCCCGCTCGCCACTGCCCACCGCTGCTTGCCCCTCCACCGCCCGCTTGCCGTGCTCGCCTTTCACTCTTGGGGTCAACGGCAGCAGCATGGGCGGTGGGGGGGTGATGCAAGAGGCGAGCAAGAGGCAAACGGCAGGAGAAGGCAATGCTCGCAGCAGGGCAGGGCAGGCGTAGGTCTGAGGAAGCGCCAGTGGCGTGTGCACACCCAGCATCGCCACGGATGCTAGCCTATGTGCTACATGGCCGCCACCGGAACGGCGTTTCCTACTGTTGAGGCTGGGGCCCACCACTGGGAACAACCCAAGAGGCAGTTGAAGTCAAAGTGGTGTCAAACTTCCAGAATTTTTATTGGACATACCTTAAAACATATAACTGGATTTTAAATAGATAATTCTTGCCTAGAGTCACCTCCTTGAGATGGGTAATATAGAATTATACAGATATTGATGTCTGCCTTGAAAAGTAGTACCGAACCTCTCAAAGGTTTGCTGTGTGAGATTTGTGAGGTGCTTTTATTGCTATATCAAGGTGGTTCAGTATATAAAGTAATAGGTTAATGCATTAAGTAAGTGAATAATTTCTATAGTTCCATTTGCCAACTTCTTTGCAAGGTACACTAATAAGCAATGAATTTCAATAAGGGAGTGGGATGCTATCATTTCTTTTTCTCTGATTCTGGGATGGAACATTTCCATGAAAATAATATTTAATTAGCCAAGACTGCAGAACAATCCAGTTTGCTTCCATTTAGTCCCTCCCTTTAGGCAAGCTAGGTAATTATATGTATTATGTGCAAAATGAATAGGTGTGAATTGAACATATTTTACTAACATTCATTTTCATGTTAGAGATAGTCTGAGTTATAAAACAATTATAATTACACAAAAGATGTTTCTGAAACCTGTGATATGGTATTTTTATGCAAATGGAAATGTTTACATTTAAATCTCATTTGAAAGAAGAGAAGCCTCAAGAAAATATATAAAATGATTTTTTTAAAAAAACCTTGTGTTCTAATGATTGTAGCAACATAAACACACAATTAAATTGCAAGACCCAAACACTGACCTAGCAAAGACTGTGAAAGGAATTGACAAGAAGTTAATAGCTCAATATAAAGAACAATGTTTAAAGAGTACTGGAAAAATAAGTGAAGATGTGTGTTATTTGAAAAACAACCTCTAATTCTGCACAATTTCAGAAAGTAACAACACAAAATATATAATTACATTTTGGGGATGTGTTTGTTTTCCATAAACTGATAATAGTGTGATGAAACAATTAGAAGACAAGTATGTTCCAGATGCAAAGACTGCATTCTTCCAACGAGAGGAAAAAGCCCCCCACAAGTTTAAATTTAAAATTTAAATATTAAATGTAAATTTAGACCTGAAGCACTAAATTTAATAATTAATCCATCAAGGAAAATCAGAATTCATATTCAGTTGTTTCCTAATTGTTTATTCATTTAATTGCTAAAAAATATAGTGTTTTGTTTTTTTAAAAAAAAATCAGGTTATAATTTCATACGTTGATTTTTTGCATTTGCCTACTGGCATTTTTGGAGTACTATGCCAAATTTTAAAGAGTTCTGGTGTTTCTAGGACAATTATTTTAAACACCAGTGATAATCACCATCTGCCACTTATTATAAAAGCCATCCATTTTGTAAGACTGATCCTTGGTGCTCTCTGAGCTTGGTTGTTCTGCACAGTAAGGGGAGCTAGTCTCCAAGAATGGGTGGACTTTGTCTGTAGCCAACAGGACTGAGTGTGCCAACTATAAATATTGCCCCTCACATAGATTATCCCTCTTTCTGACTCAGTCCGAGTCCAGGATGCGTGCTTTGATTCCAGGAATCCATCCTAAGTGATACTCAGTCTTTTTCATCCATCCATCCTTGGAGACTTGCATCCACCACTCAAATCATAAGTACCGTTCCCCCTGCGAGCTCCCCAACATCTGGCTTTATGGTTGGGTTGCGGCACTCTTGGACATTAGCCTAGCTGCCGCTCGTGCCTCTAGCTGAAGCCCGTAAGGATCTCCATTGTTCCGGCTGAGAGAGGGGGGAAGTGAGATGCAGCCCAGGGAAGCTGCATCTGATGGATTCGGAGGAGATCAAGCTTTCTTTGATTGTTTTCGGGTTCATCACAACCTCCTTTTGCGTGGCCTGATATAGAAGGGAGCTCTCAGTGCCATTCTGTGGCTGCCCAGCTTACCATTGAACAGCTAAGGGCCAGAATTAACAGCGCTAATGGGACAGCTCTCGAGCCCTCCAAGCTTCCATTGTTACAGAAAAGAGCTTCAAATGCCGCTTCTTGGTTCCCGTGGTCACCCGCTTCACCACTAATCAGCTGGCATCTCCCCCAGCGTGATTCCGCTCTTTAAAAGGAGCAGATCCAGGGCCTTTATGGGTAAATGCCCTTTTCAGGTGCGCAGTGGCAATTTGGAATCCTGTGATGGTTGCCTTGCCTTTTTCCTTTATTTATTTATTTATTTATTTTATTTTTTATTTATTTATTTATTTATTTATTTATTTATTTATTCTTTGTCCAATATACAATACATATGGAAGAGAATAGACATTAAGTAATATATATAAAGATAGAAAGTAAAAAAGAAGAGAAGTAGATGGGAGGGAGAGAATATATATGATATAAGAGATAGGAAGAGAATATATATTATATATATATATATATATATATATATATATATATATGTAGATTGTTCTGAGTTCGGGTTTTGCCCTGTGTAATGTTTTGCATGTCTATGCGACGTTTCGGTGAAATCTCATTCACCATCTTCAGGCTGGAGTTCCAATCTTTGTGTTGTTTACATTTACAACAACACAAAGATTGGAACTCCAGCCTGAAGATGGTGAATGAGATTTCACCGAAACGTCGCATAGACATGCAAAACATTACACAGGGCAAAACCCGAACTCAGAACAATCTACATACATATACCCGTGAAAATTTACGAAAACATATATATATATATATATATATATATATATATATATATATATATATATATATGTAGATTGTTCTGAACCCGAACTCAGAACAATCTACATACATATACCCGTGAAAATTTACGAAAACAAATATATATATATATATATATATACAGAGAGAGAGAGAGAGAGAGAGAGAGAATACATATGATATATGATATAAGGAAAGGCAATTGGGCAGGGGACGATAGGCACATCAGTGCACTTATATACGCCCCTTACTGGCCTCTTAGGAACCTGGAGAGGTCAATCGTGGAGAGTCTAAGGGAGAAATGTTGGGGGTTGGGAGTTGACACTATTGAGTTCGGTAATGAGTTCCACGCTTCGACAACTCGATTGTTAAAGTCATATTTTTTACAGTCAAGTTTGGAGCGGTTAATATTAAGTTTGAATCTGTTGTGTGCTCTTGTGTTGTTGCGGTTGAAGCTGAAGTAGTCGTTGACCGGAAGGACGTTGCAGCATATGTTCTTGTGGGCAATACTTAGTATTGTGGGCAATACTTACTTTTGTTCTTGTTTATTCCTCCTTTTGCTTGTGGTAGTCCCAATCGTTTTATGACTCTTTGTTTGCTTGTTAGCAGTCTTGCCCCCCTCCAACCTTTTCACGCTTACCTGCTGGGTGCTGCGGGCTCCCAGGAAAGCAAACATCAAGTGGCCCGACAGCTGGAGCTGGCAGCAAGCAGCACGGCCTATTAATGAAATGTCTGTAAGAAAACAACCAAGCTCAAAGAGCATCAAGGAGCCCTCATTTCATCTCTGAGTTACAAATATTCTCCTTTATTGATTTTTGTTAGACTTTTTCAGAGCAGGTCTTAGCTCAGTCAATACTCTAAATGTATCTTTCACAGTTACATCATCTTCAGCAGTCTCCACTCACAGTATTGCATCGGTTATTGTGGCTGTAATAGAAGGGAGAGGATTTGCTAGAGGTGAAGTGGGAATGGCAAGCATTGACCTAAAAAATCCAGAAGTAGTACTATCCCAGTTTGCTGATAATACAACATATACCAAGGTAAAATCTGAATATTATAATCTTCGTGATATAAACAGCTGAAATATTTGCACTGAATTAGCAGAATTGTGTATAGCCATTGTTCTGGCCAATTAAATTAGGATTCTAAATTTTTCTGATTGCTTTTTATTGACATTGGAATTGAACTTGGTTGATTGCAAAATCATTATAAAACTGTATGTGCCAAGTCCAAATAAACATATTGTTATATATAATGATTTACAGGTAGCAGTAACAATAAATCATAGTCATAGAAAATAGTGGTTCAATAGCACCTGCTCATCCAATAAGATCTAATACAGTGATGGTGAACCTTTTTTTTCTCGGGTGCCGAAAGAGCATGGGTGCACATTATCGCGCATGAGCGAGTGCCCACACCCATAATTCAATGCCTGGGCAGGGTGAAAACAGCTCCCGCCCCCAGAGGTCCTCTGGAGGCCAGAAATGCCCTGTTTCCCAACTTCTGGTGGGCCTAGTAGACTTGTGTTTCGCCCTCCCCCCCAGGGTCCAAAGGCTTCTCTGGAGCTGGGGGAGGGTAAGACCACCCACCACCCACCTCTCCTGGAGGCTCTCTGGAAGCCAAAAATGCCCTCCCAGAGTCTGTGTGCGAGCCAAAAATCAGATGGCCGGCACACACATGCACATTGGAGCTGAGCTAGGCAATAGCTTGCATACCAGCAGATATGGCCCTGGTGCCACCTTTGGAACCCGTGCCATAGGTTCACCACCACTGATCTAGTAGAAAGGGCTCCCTCCATATTCCTTTGTTCAGGAAAGGCCATTAACAGAGACCAATTGCTGTACCTTTTCTACGTAACAGCTTCTTCCCAGTTATCAGAATTCCCCTACAACTGTCTAAGAAGGCCGTTATAACATGGTTAATATGACAACTTCTTCTCCAACTAATAAATGGGACAGACTTCTTTTTTGTTATGTGTGTCAGAAATAAGGGAAATTTATGGAAGGCATATTTACCTCAGTACTGCCTGACAGAGAATGCTGAAACATTAATCTGGGTTTATAGTCAATGGGAGCACAACAACCACATTTTATGAACAGCTGTAGTAGCTGTTTTCATCACATGGAAATGTTTGTCTTTGCTTTCTTCCAAAATAATTGTTAAAGCCTGCTTAACATTTGGTAATTGGCCAGACTTGACCGGATGTTCCCATTTTCCTAAGGAAAACCGAGTTTATATATATGTAATAAACTCTCAGTCTTTCCTGCATATATTGCCCCTAGTATCTGTCTAGATGCAGAAATAAGTTTTATTTTACTGGTATTATATAAGTAAATACAATATTTTTTTAAAAATGAAGCTATGTATTCTGAAAATTATTCAAACAGACCTTTTTAACTAAACTGTCTTGTACATTTTCTAGGTTATCACCAAACTCAGGATTTTAACACCCTTAGAAATAATAATGTCAAATACTGCCTGTGATTCAGGAAATGCAACAAAACTGTACACTTTGGTAGCAGAAAATTTCAAGGTATGTTTCAAACTCCTTACTAGTTTATTTTTAAACATTAAACCATAGTTATTTCCTGATTTTATAGAGCCTTTGCTTATATCCAGATCTGGAGGCCCTCCAGCTGGAAGGCAGGAAGTAGAAATTCATTATCCATTTATTGTTTCATTGCATCATGTAAAAAGATATAAATAAATGTATCTCAAGGATAGCATTTCTACATTAGATTTAAATACATCTGAACTTGCACCTAGTTTTCTATGAAATCCTTTCTCTGATTTAGAAAGACAAGTCTGATAATCTTATGGCTCCTGAAGTACCTTTCCAAGGCCATAATTTAATATTGTCTCTGTGTGAATAGAAATAAAATAATAATCAAATGGCTATAAATAGCCATAATATAGCTGTAATAAAAATGAAGTTCCTTTTTCTCTTAGTCATTTATCTATGATATGCCAGATCAATGCTTTTATTTGGGATTATCTTATATCCTAGATAATAAATCTTTCACAAGCATACTAGCCTTGCACTGTAGAATAATATTTTAATTTCATAGGTCACCTTCCTTTCTTTTTTTTGATTTACATTATAAAAAGAAAAAGAAGATATAAAATAGTGCTCTAATTTTCCAGCAATGTCCTAGTGTCCTCTCTGTGTTATTTCTTCAAAATGTCCCTTATCTTTCCAATCTGATTAGCAATTATCTGATTAGCAATTCAACTTCCCCCAAGAATAATCCCACACATTCTGCACCAGGTATTCCTCGACTTACAACTATAACTGTAAGTTGTAGCAGTTGTTAAGCAGGTCACCACACAACCATGCCCAATTTTACAACCTTCCCATCCCCCCAGTGGCTGTTAAGTAAATCACTATGTGTATTAACCAAACACTATGATTGTTAGGTGAATGCAACAATCATTAAGGAATCCATTGTCTACAATGGGTGGGGATGGAGTTTGTTTTGTTTTTGCTGGAAACCAAAAGTAAAGTACAATTTATGCATGGTATGTTTGTGTGTGTTTTTGTTAGAAAAATGGGGGTTCTTTTTAAATATTTTAAATTATATTTGGATTTCTTATGAATTGTTGTATCTTGCTGTGAGCCGCCCCAGGTCTGCGGAGAGGGGCGGCATACAAATCTAAATAATAAATAAATAAATAAAATAATAATAAATAAAACCCCTGTTTCTGGCAAAAAAAGAAGTCACAAATCGTGCTGTAAAATGGTCGTAAATGTAGACAAGCTGCCAAATCCCAAAATATTAATGCATTACCGCAGGGTGGGGGATGAGGTGACCATCAGAACTTTGAAACATGGTTGTCAGTAGCCGTGGGAAATTCGATTGTAACTTCAGACATCAGAGATATGATGAGTTCCTTGGGAATTGTAAGCAAGAGTAGCACAGGAGCAGAAAACAAGATGGGGAATTGTTCTCAACTTTTCCTATGCCTAGGCAAGATAATCTTGTGTTCTGCCTCAGCTTAATCGTATTTGTACAATAATAATTTCTCTTAAAAAGCAATGCAATTTTAAGTACATGCTAGAACTGTCTCCTATGAGTTGCATAAATATAGACAATCACTATAAATCAGCAAAGGTAATATGTACATGTGAATCAATTCAATAGCAAATTTATATTTTGCCTTTTACTCTAAACTTACCTCAGTCAGTCGAGGTGACTGGGGCACGTACTTGTCTACCTGTCTGGGAAGAGTTTGATCTGGTGACACCTGATGAAGTGGACAAGGCCATTGGAGCTGTGAGTTCCGCCACCTGTTTACTGGATCCGTGTCCCTCCTGGTTGGTCTTGGCCGGCAGGGAGGTGACACGGAGCTGGGCCCAGGAGATTACCAACGCTTCCTTGGGGAGGGGAGTTTTTCCATCACTCTATAAAGAAGCGCTTGTGCGCCCCCTCCTCAAGAAGCCTTCCCTGGACCCAGCCGTACTTAACAACTATCGTCCAGTCTCCAACCTTCCCTTCATGGGGAAGGTTGTCGAGAAGGGGGTGGCACTCCAGCTCCAGCGGTCCTTGGAAGAAGCCGATTATCTAGGTCCCCAGCAGTCGGGCTTCAGGCCCGGTTACAGCACGGAAACCGCTTTGGTCGCGTTGATGGATGATCTCTGGTTGGCCCGGGACAGGGGTTTATCCTCTGTCCTGGTGCTCCTCGATCTCTCAGCGGCTTTCGATACCATCGACCATGGTATCCTTCTGCACCGGTTGGAGGGGTTGGGGGTGGGAGGCACTGTGCTTCAGTGGTTCTCCTCCTACCTCTCTGGCCGGTCGCAGTCGGTGTTAGTGGGGGGTCAGAGGTCGGCTCCGAGGTCTCTCCCTTGTGGGGTGCCTCAGGGGTCGGTCCTCTCCCCCTTGCTATTTAACATCTACATGAAACCGCTGGGTGAGATCATCCAAGGACATGGGGTGAGGTATCATCAATATGCCGATGATACCCAGCTTTACATCTCCACCCCATGCCTAGTCAACGAAGCGGTGGAAGTGATGTGCCGGTGCCTGGAGGCTGTTGGGGCCTGGATGGGTGTCAACAGACTCAAGCTCAACCCGGATAAGACGGAGTGGTTGTGGGTTTTGCCTCCCAAGGACAATCCCATCTGTCCGTCCATTACCCTGGGGGGGGGGAATTATTGACCCCCTCAGAGAGGGTCCGCAACTTGGGCGTCCTCCTCGATCCACAGCTCACATTAGAGAACCATCTTTCAGCTGTGGCGAGGGGGGCGTTTGCCCAGGTTCGCCTGGTGCACCAGTTGCGGCCCTATCTGGACCGGGACTCATTGCTCACAGTCACTCATGCCCTCATCACCTCGAGGTTCGACTACTGTAATGCTCTCTACATGGGGCTACCTTTGAAAAGTGTTCGGAAACTTCAGATCATGCAGAATGCAGCTGTGAGAGCAGTCATGGGCTTACCCAGGTATGCCCATGTTTCACCATCACTCCGCAGTCTGCATTGGCTGCCGATCAGTTTCCGGTCACAATTCAAAGTGTTGGTTATGACCTTTAAAGCCCTTCATGGCACTGGACCAGAATATCTCCGAGACCGCCTTCTGCTGCACGAATCCCAGCGACCGATTAGGTCCCACAGAGTGGGCCTCCTCCGGGTCCCGTCAACTAAACAATGCCAGTTGGCGGGCCCCAGGGGGAGAGCCTTCTCTGTGGCGGCTCCGACTCTCTGGAACCAACTCCCCCCGGAGATCAGAACTGCCCCTACTCTTCCTGCCTTCCGTAAACTCCTCAAAACCCACCTTTGCCGTCAGGCATGGGGAAACTAAACATCTCCCCCTGGGCACGTTGAATTTATATATGGTATGCTTGTGTGTGTGTATGTTAGTATAGGGGTTTTTCTTAAATTTATAATATTTTAATTAATTGGACTATGTATTGGATTGTTTTTTCACTTGTTGTGAGCCGCCCCGAGTCTTCGGAGAGGGGCGGCATACAAATCCAAATAATAAATAAAATAAATAAATAAACTTAATTTTTATTACTTTTAAATATTGGTAATACATTACAACTGTTTTTTATAATGATGCCTTTGCTTTTTTCAGAATGTGACTTTTACCACAGTTCAGAGAAAATATTTTAATGAAACCAAAGGTTTGGAATACATCGAACAATTATGTACACCAGAATTCAGCACTGTTTTAATGGAAGTTCAGTCCAAGTATGTATGTTCTAAAAAATAATTCATTCCCTTTAATTTACTGTATTGCTGATCATTTTTCAGTTAGTAACCTGAGAACACTATCTATAAATCTTCTTTGCCTTCTATTTGATTCAATAAGTATTTTTAAATATAACATCACGGGATTGACTTTGACCCAAGTTGTATTTTACTGTATATGGGATGTGATATTTATTTATTTATTAGATTTGTATGCCGCCTTTCTCCAAGGACTCGGGGCGGCTAACAGCATATAATATAATAATACAGTACAATGGCAAATCTAATTAAATTTAAAATTACAATCTAAAAATCCAATATTTAAAAACAATCATACCAGTTCAGCCATACAACACATATCTCATTTCGTTGGCCAGAGGGCTGAGACCTAATTGCCCCAAGCTTGGCGACATAGGTGAGTCTTAAGTCTCTTATGGAAGGCAAGGAGGGTAGGGGCAGTGCGAATCTCCAGGGGGAGCTGATTCCAGAGGGCCTCACAAAGAAGACTCTTCCCCTAGGCTCTGCCAAGCGACATTGTCTGGCTGACGGAACCTGGAGAAGACCAACTCTGTGGGACCTAATTGATCTATGCAAGATATGCAAGAATACAGTGAACATGCTGGATAATCAACAAATGAAAGCTTTTATATTTCCTAATTTAGTTTGGATTCAACCATTATTTTGTAATTATTTCCCCAGCAGATGATTCATTTACTAATTACTCTCCTTTCCTTTTGCTGTCATCGTGATTGTGTCTTAATTTGTATGATAATATTGTCAGGTGCAACAAATCAGGAACCATGGTTGTTGAAAAGATTACAAGTTTATTCCATGCTACTCCTAAATAAGAATCTGAAGTACTAGCAGTCAAGGGAAATTGTGGGATAGGTAAGAGTCAGTGTAGTTCAAGACTTATCTTGGATCTCTTGTGGATGCAAAGGGTCTCCAAACAGATGGTGCACTTGGGTTCAGCCTGGTCATCTACTACATCGATTCTGCAAAATAATAATAATTAGCTTATTAAGCTTATATTAACCCTTATTCTCACTCACTGGGTGAGATTTATAAGTATCAGTTTCAATGTTAAACTAAGTTCAGTGGGACTAAATTTGATTTTAAAAGCTCAGCTATACTGAACTTCCAAGTGAATATAATTAGGACCTCTGGTTAGCTAGTTCTTAAATATTTGTAGCAACATTAAAAAAACGTATTTATTTCCATATAGTTTTCCCAAATGGTTGTATTCATGACAAAAAAACAGAACATTTTCAGTCTGCTACCTCAGTTTCTTAAGAACTATGACTTGTGATCTTTAGCTGATGTTTAACAGGTCTATCTGGAATTTGTTTCCCAGTAGAGTCAATATTATTTCTCTCAAGTGGAAAACCATAATATAAAGCAGGGATTGTAAAACTATGGGTCAGTCTAGAGGGAGATCACAAAGCCAAAATTAGTCTACAAAGGAAGTGATGGGTTACAGGGCCAATAGAATGGAAGAAAATGTGTAGCAGAGCTGGATCCAAGACCAGAAGGGCTTAGGAGCAGAGTCAGGGCATCTGTGGGCAGAAGGTGTCAAGAGAAGAACACCTTGTGGCTGGTCTTGCAGAAGAGAGATCTGAAATTATTGAACATCTCACTAGGTTACGGCTTCCACTTTTCCTTTGAGAGGCAATTTGGATCTGTTGTCCTCTTCTACCTAAATCCTTAATGCTTGCTGATATATAAATAAATACCAAAGCATATTTTGTTAGCTGAACTCAGTGATGTAAATGCTTGTTTTGATCTGAATGCAGAAATTGATTGGGAATGTGCTAGCTACAGACTAACTGGAAATTACCTATATTAATTTCATATCATTGTTCATAACATCCAATGCTGTTGCCTAACCTTTATAACAGCATCAATGTTTTTAAACAGCATTGTATTTTGATATTGTTATTTTATGATTTTATGTTATGCCACCCATAGTACTGTGAAATGGATGATCATATAAACATGATTTATGAATAAAATTAATTTTCCAACACGATCAAAATTCTATACCTATCATCTATCTTATAAACTATGCATGTCATCTATATTTTTTTAGTTTTATGTCTTTTTTTGAGGAAGTTTTTATTCTCCTTGAGTGTTGAGTTCCTTAGAAATATTCTGGACTATATCCACAGTTTTCTATTCTACCTTAAATGTACTTATTTCACTTTTATCTCCTCTTTAAGACATGTCAAGTACGATTTAGGGTACCTGATCATAAATGGCACCAAATAAGAGTGGATTGCTATGCCAACTCAGTGATATTCATATCTGGAGATGGATTTGAATTGATCTTTTCATATTTAAGTGCAACTTTCTAGAAAAATATGTAGTTCATTGAATACTTTAATGTATGCATAAATTTTCTAAACTGGAAAAACTCCAATTGGATACTATTCAGATTGTTTCTACCTGTCATTACTGAAAGCTTGATACTATTTTACTTATTATGATGTCTGTGGTGACAGATGCTTTTTGAAAATTATCTGATTGTCCACAAGGAAATTGTAAGATTACTGTAGAATGAAAAAAAAAATTGCATCTTTGCTTGCTAAATGGAAATTATTTATTTGGACAATTATCATATTTGCTTTTGAAGAGAGCAATAGCATTTAGATGTATATACTGCTTTACAGTGCTTTACAGCCCTCTCTAAGTTTATTAAGCATATTGTCCCCCAAAATCTGGGTCTTCATTTTACCAACCTTGGAAGGACGGAAGGCTGAATTAACCTTGAGACGTTTAGAATTAATCCTTGAGTGAACAGTAAGTTAGCCTGCAGTACTGCATTCTAACTAATGCACCACCAAGATCCTGATCAGATCAAGATTCTAGTCAGAATTTCTGGAAAGTCCTCTGTTTAATTAAGTAGTAACCTTAGGGCAGGGATATCAAACTCAATTTCATTAAAGGCTGCATCAGGGTTGTGTTTGACTTCAGGCAAGCAGGGTGGGTATGGCCAGCCCGACTTCACTTGTGTCAGGGGCGCATGTGGTGGCCCAACACTCTACCAGTGAAAATGAGCTCCGTTTTCAGCTGCAACGGCCTCCTGCAACACTCTGCCTGTGAAAATGGAGCTCACATGCCAGCTCTGTTTTTACTAGCAGAAGCACTGCGGGCCGGTCCTTTGCTGTTTCCAGGCCAGCCACACAGGCCAGATCTAAGCACTCTGTGGGCCATATCCTTCCCCCAGGACTTCAGTTTCATACCCCTATCTTAGGGGTAACCCAGTCTGGGTGGAAATTTCTAACAACCATGGAGATTTATATGCAGCTTTCTTTCCTTCAGATTTTGTCTTTCAAAATGGAGTACAGTGATACCTTGTCTTATAAACTTAATTGGTTCCAGGATGAGGTTCTTAAGGTGAAAAGTTTGTAAGATGAAACAATGTTTCCCATAGGAATCAATGGAAAAGGATTAATGCATGCAAGCCCAAAATTTACCCCTTTTGCCAGCCGAAGCACCCGTTTTTGCTCTGCTGGGATTCCCCTGAGGCTCCCCTCCATAGGAAAACCCACCTCCGGACTTCTGTGTTTTTACGATACTGTAGGGGAATCCCAGCATCGCAAAAATGAGAGCTTCACTGGGAACAGAAGTCTGGAGGTGGGGTTTCCCAGTGAGGGGAACCTCAGCAAAATTGCAGCATCGCAAAAACATGGAAGTCCTTAAAACCCCACCTCTGGACCTCGGTGTTTCTGCGATGCTGCAATTTCACTGAGGCTCCCCTCGCTGGGAAACCCCACCTCCGGACTTCCGTTGCCAGCGAAGCGCCTGTTTTTGTGATGCTGGGATTCCCCTCCAGCATCGCAAAAACACAGAAGTCCAGAGGTGGGGTTTCCCATGGAGGGGATCCTCAGGGGAAACCCAGCAGTGCAAAAACGGGTGCTTAGCTGGCAACGGAAGTCCGGAGGTGGGGCATCCCAACAGCAGCGGTGGGTTTGTAAGGTGAAAATAGTTTGTAAGAAGAGGCAAAAAAATCTTAAACCCCAAGTTTGTATCTCGAAAAGTTTGTATGATGAGGCGTTTGTAAGACGAGGTATCACTGTACATTTTTATTTTCCAAAAGTCAATAGTAATCAGTTTTGTAACAGATCTACAAAAAGCTTCCATCTCATGTGAGAGCTAGTGTTATGTAGTAATTAATATGGACCCAGCACTGAAGAGATTGCATCTCAGGTTCACTCTCAGTGGTGGAAGCTCAACGAGAGGCTTTGGACCAATCAGTCTCTCAGATCAACCTATATTGCAGGGTTGTCGTTGTGAAAAAAAAGGTTGTATAATCATTTTAAGGTCCTGAAGAAAAGCCAAGATATACATCCAATAAATAGATAAAACAAATTATCCATGTGATATTTTCAGTATTATTCCTAGTAAAATTAGTGACCCTAAATCTTAAAACCTATGATTTTAATTACATAATTATGTAATGCATCATTTAAATTGTATTTTCATTTATTTGATTATCATTTCTTAGGTATTACTGTCTTGCAGCTGTTGCTGCCTTGCTGAAGTATGTTGAATTCATTCAAAATTCAGTTTATGCACCTAAGTCACTTAAGATTAGTTTCCATGGAAGTGAACAAACAGCAATGATTGATTCAACATCAGCCCTAAATCTTGAATTAATTACTAACAATAGAGATCCCAGGTAAGATATTTTTGTTTCAAATTCTAAACTATGTGACAGAATTTGAGAATATACATATGTCTGTGCTTTAAATTTAGTGAATGAACATTTTTAGTCATTAAAATGTTTAAACAAAGATGATAGAACATAAAAAAGGCAAATGTTTCCCTATTCAATCATGTCCAACTCTGGGGCACGGTGTTTATCTTCATTTCTTGGCCAAGGGAGCCAGCATTGTCTGAAGACTACGGTATTTCCACGGTCATGTGGTCAGCATGACTATATGCCAAAGGCGCATGGAATGCTGTTACTTTCTCACCAAAGATCAAGAGTAGCTCTATGCCGAAACATCTTTGAATCCAAAGAATGAAAAAATGCACGTATTCAGACATTATGCTTAAAGAATCAGTTAAGGTAGGTAACAGGGTTTTCATCATGGATTGTGTGATTCACACACAGAGATTAGTAGAAGGCTAACTCATCATAAGTTGAATAGGCATTTCAGTAATGGTAAAACCTTGGTTTGTCATTGCGTGTTTCTAGAATTGAGAGAAAGTGACTAACCTAAGATCACTTGTTGACTTTGTGACTTACGGTAGGTAGGACTAGAACCCAGGTTGTGCCTTTCTAAGAGAGAATGACTGGTCCAAGATCATGCAGCTGGCTTTGTGCCTAAGGCAACACTCTTGATATCCTGCTCTCTTGGTATCCTATTTCCCCCGCTCAAAAAAAATCCAATATAGCAAATAAAAAACATACAAGAGAAAAATAATATTCTTGAAACAAAATCCCATGGCGTAGGGAGAACTGTTCCATGTACAGCCTAACTGCTCCCTCATATAATTAATAATAATAATAATAATAATAATAATAATAATAATAATAATAATAATTTATTAGATTTGTATGCGCCCCTCTCCGCAGACTCAGGGCGGCTCACAACAATAATAGTAACAATGTGCAATGTAACAAATCTAATATTTAAAAGAAAGTATCTAAAAATCCGTCATTTAAAACCATGCAACACAAGCATACCATACATAAAATTATATAAGCCTGGGGAGATGTCTCAATTCCCGCATGCCTGGCGATATAGGTGGGTCTTATGCAATTTACGGAAGACTAGGAGGGTGGGGGCAGTTCTGATCTCTGGGGGGAGTTGATTCCAGAGGGCCGGGGCCGCCACAGAGAAGGCTCTTCCCCTGGGGCCCGCCAGATGACATTGTTTAGTAGATGGGACCCGGAGAAGGCCAACTCTGTGGGACCTTATCGGCTGCTGGGATTCGTGTGGCAGAAGACGGTCCCAGAGGTATTCTGGTCCAATGCCATGTAGGGCTTTATAGGTCATTACCAACACTTTGAATAGTGACCGGAAACTGATCAGCAGCCAATGCAAGCCATGGAGTGTTGGAGAGACATGTGTGAACCTAGGTAACCCCACATGATTTGAAGTTTCCGAACACTTTTCAAAGGTAGCCCCTTCTGAATCATTTCCAATAGCAGCTCCAAGTATATCTTACTGTAGTAATTCAACTGAATGATGCATAAGGGCATCCTGGTCTACAGCTGGAGCATTAATTTGCCAACTGAGTTATTGCTGAAATCAAACTATTTCAGAGGCCATTCCCTTAGTTCAGTAGCTACATCTGTAATCTCTCTGAGTTTTCTTCCTGCTAGCTACTAGACTCCCATAAATTAGAACCTCCCACATTTATTCAATACCCTGGTCATCGATCAAAGTATGGATCTCTGGTCATGGCAAAATGCTGTTTTTTGTCAATGCAGTTTTGTTTTTTACCAATACTTAAATGCCTACTCAACCCCCTGTGAGACAGCTTTCTATTCATAAAAAAGCAGATTGCCTACCTGTAACTGATCCTTTAACTATCATTTGTAAAGTTGTTTTTCTGCTATGGAAGCCAAAGATGGCATACTTCAACTTAAGGCTACTCTCTAGATCAGGAGTGTCAACCTAGCAGCCTGCAGACCAGATGCATCATGCGTAGGCCACACCTGCCTCAAAGGGAAAAAACATTGCAATGTGTCACGTGACGGCAATGTGATGCTGTGACTTTGACACCCATGCTCTAGATGAGTGATGGCGAACCTTTTTTCCCTCGGGTGGCGAAAGAGCGTGCGTGCGCACTATCGCTCATGCACGAGTGCCAATACCCATAATTCATTGTCTGGGGAAGGCAAAAACAGCTTCCCCCACCCCTGTAGGCCCTCTGGAGGCTGGAAATGGCCTGTTTCCCAACTTCTGGTGGGCCCAGTAGGCTCATGTTTCACCTTCCCCAGGCTCCAAAGGCTTCCCTGGAGCTGGGGCAGAGTAAAAACGTCTTCCCTCATCCCCCTGGAGGCTCTCTGGAAGCCAAAAACGCCCTCCCAGAGCCTGACCAAAAATCAGCTGGCCAGCACACACATGCCTGTTGGAGCTGAGCTAGGGTAACAGCTTACATGCCAGCAGATATAGCTCCGTGTGCCACCTGTGGCACACATGCCATAGGTTTGCTATCACTGCTCTAGATCTTCAGAACTGAGGAAATCATAGAAGCTCTGCTTATACATACATACTTCCTACAAGAAGCTCATGATAAAAATCCCAGGTTCTAGAATACTGCATCTCTGCTAATGTACCAAGGAAGAATGCATTTGTTTGGTTTCATAAATGGCCACCTGAATCACATTTATATAAGCAACCAATTATTTAGTTTTTTAAAAAAAAAAATTCAATTTTTATTAAAGGTTTTAAAAGCAATTAGTTCTCATTATTGCCTTTAAAACCAATTGTTTAGCTTTAATGATACATATAAAAGAAAGGAAATTGGTATAATAAAATTGGATAACAATTTTCCCCACACTATCCCTCCATTTGATTGATTTTATTCCGCATTTCATTAAATAGCCTGCATTTGATATTAGCTACAGAGTTTATCAAGATTTTAGGAACTGTTGTCTTGCTCATAAAACCTTAATCGGGTCTGAACCATCAGGATCAACCATTTGTGATTAGAACTAGACTTCCTAGGGGATAACTATAATCAACAATGGACCAGAGACAGTTTTATTCTAGTATCATTGCTATTTGTTTTTTTCAAAAAGGTGGTTGGATGGTTTTCATTTCCCCTGCTTAGTAAGTCTATAATAGCTATCTAAATTTAAACATTTAAGTAGCTATTTAAACTGTTTAGCTGCTTTAATTATTCATCTGAGTACAATTCAGGACACCCAGCCTTTAGTGAATGGGGAAGGAATTGTTTATTCAGCTCAATAAATTGTTTATTGAGTTGGAGGTACTGCATTTTCAGCTTCGTCATTACCTGAAAATGAGAAGAAGCTATCTCAGTTGAGTCCATTGAAAAGCCTCTAAATAATCAAGGGTCAAGACTTTCTTACCAGCAAATGCATTGTTCCCTTTCTCTCACATTAAGCAACAATTCAACAAGCAACAATAACTTGGTACTAATAAAGGAAAATAGCTCAGGTTGAAATGAGAGGTGCTTGGTGGTCTCTGAGCTCATTTGGTTTTTTTGCAGACATTTCATTACCCAAACTATGTAATCACAATCACAAGCACTGATATTACCTATTTTGGATAGTGCAATTTCTCCTAGAAAACAACCAGGCTCAGAGAGCACCGAGCACTTTTCAAAGCGACTTGGGTCAGAAGAATTGGAAAGTTGTATACTGTATCTCCCCCGCTCTTACAGTACTATACTCTTGCAACGCTTTTCTACACACCATCCAAATACATGTGCCAATGTCTATATTTAAATCAGCCAAAGTAACATTGTTAATATAGAGAAGAAGCTGGTAACTACAGGCCAGTTAGCTTGACATCAGTAGTTAAAGTGATGGAGACTCTACTCAAAAAGAGGATAAATCAGCACCTAAAAAACAGTAACTTATTGGACCCAAATCAGCATGGCTTTACTGAAGGCAAATCATGTCAGACTAATCTCATTGATTTCTTTGACTATGTCACAAAGGTGTTGGATCAAGGTGGTGCCGTGGATATTGCCTATCTGGACTTCAGCAACGCCTTTGATATGGTTCCACATAAAGATCTGATAGATAAATTAGTGAAGATTGCACTTAATCCCTGGATAGTGGATTTCAAGCTGGCTGAAGCATAGACATCAGAGAATTATTATTAATGGCGAGTATTCTGAGCAGAAACAGGTTACAAGCGGTGTGCCACAAGGGTCTGTTCTGGGTCCTATTCTTTTTAATATGTTTGTGAGTGACATAGGGGAAGGTCTGGTAGGGAAGGTTTGCCTATTTGCCGATGACTCTAAAGTGTGCAATAGGGTTGATATTCCTGGAGGGGTCTGTAATATGGTAAATGATTTAGCTTTACTAGATAAATGGTCAAAGCAATGGAAACTGCAGTTTAATGTTTCCAAATGTAAAATAATGCACTTGGGGAAAAGGAATCCTCAATCTGAGTATTGCATTGGCAGTTCTGTGTTAGCAAAAACTTCAGAAGAGAAGGATTTAGGGGTAGTGATTTCTGACAGTCTCAAAATGGGTGAGCAGTGTGGTCAGGCGGTAGGAAAAGCAAGTAGGATGCTTGGCTGCATAGCTAGAGGTATAACAAGCAGGAAGAGGGAGATTGTGATCCCCTTATATAGAGCGCTGGTGAGACCACATTTGGAGTACTGTGTTCAGTTTTGGAGACCTCACCTACAAAAAGATATTGACAAAATTGAACGGGTCCAAAGACGGGCTACAAGAATGGTGGAAGGTCTTAAGCATAAAACGTATCAGGAAAGACTTAATGAACTCAATCTGTATAGTCTGGAGGACAGAAGGAAAAGGGGGGACATGATCGAAACTTTTAAATATGTTAAAGGGTTAAATAGGGTTCAGGAGGGAAGTGTTTTTAATAGGAAAGTGAACACAAGAACAAGGGGACACAATCTGAAGTTAGTTGGGGGAAAGATCAAAGGCAACATGAGAAAATATTATTTTACTGAAAGAGTAGTAGATCCTTGGAACAAACTTCCAGCAGACGTGGTTGGTAAATCCACAGTAACTGAATTTAAACATGCCTGGGATAAATATATATCCATCCTAAGATAAAATACAGAAAATAGTATAAGGGCAGACTAGATGGACCATGAGGTCTTTTTCTGCCGTCAGTCTTCTATGTTTCTATGTTTCTATAGTGGCAATTCCTTTTTTAAACAATGTGTGCAGTGGCTTTGATTTTTCAGGTATTATCTGCTGTGAATTGCTTTGCAAAAATAGTTGACAGGGTCATTTCGGCTAGAGATGGAATAATCTCTGTGTTGTTAAATATTAAATGTACAGGTTTCCAGATATAAACTGTTCTACAGAGAAGTCTTGTTTCTTTACAGAATAGTCCTAAACCTTTGGGAAGCTTTGAGTTTTGTGTTTGGAACAAGTATTGTTGTGGTATGTTGAAAATATGAATACAGTGATCCCTCGATCTTCGCGATCTCGATCTTCGCGAAACGCTATACAGTGATCCCTCGAGTTTCGCGAGCTCGATTATTGCGAAACGCTATATCGCGAGTTTTCAACCCGGAAGTAAACAACACCATCTGCGCATGCGTGCCCTTTTTTTCTATGGCCACGCATGCGTAGATGGTGGAGTTTCCCCGCCGGGCGCTGGGTGGCTTCCCTGGGTCTTCCTCCTCTTGCCCCGGTAAGACCCCAGCGGCGGCGCGAGCAATGGCGTGGGCGGGTGGGCGGCACGCATGCGGGAAACCCCAGCTCCGCTTCCCAGCTGGGAAGCAGCCCCAGCAACGGCGTGGGCGGGCGGCGTGCGCGCGCTTGGGGGAACCCCAGCTCCGCTTCCCAGCTGAGAAGCGGCCCCAGCAACGGCGTGGGCGGGCGGCACGCGCGCGCTTGGGGGAACCCCCAGCGGCCCCAGCAACGGTGTGGGTGGGCGGGTGGCGCGCGCGCGCTTGGGGGAACCCCAGCTCCGCTTCCCAGCTGAGAAGCGGCCCCAGCAACGGCGTGGGCGGGCAGCCCGCGCGCGCTTGGGGGAACCCCCAGTGGCCTCAGCAACGGTGTGGGCGGGCGGGCGGCACGCGCGCAGGGAAACCCCAGGCGCGAGCAACGGGGTGGGCAGCCGAAGGGCGGGCGGCGGTGGAAGTAAAAACACCATCTGCGCATGCGCAGATGGTGTTTTTACTTCCGCACCGCTACTTCGCGAAAAATCGATCATCGCGAGGGGTCCTGGAACGGAACCCTCGCGATGATCGAGGGACCACTGTATCGCGATTTTTCCCACGATGACGTCACTCTCTTCCTTCCTCTTGCTCTGGAGCGGCAAACAGCGGGTGGGCGGGCGAACGGGCGAGCGGCAAACGGCGGGCGGGCGGGTGAACGGGCGAGCGGCAAATGGCGGGCGGGTGAACGGGCGAGCGGCAAACAGCGGGTGGGCGGGTGAACGGGCGAGCGGCAAACAGCGGGTGGGCGGGTGAATGGGCGAGCGGCGAACAGCGGGTGGGCGGGTGAACGGGCGAGCGGCAAACAGCGGGCGGGCGGATGAACGGGTGAGCGGCGGGCGGGCGGGTGAACGGGCGAGCGGCGGGCGGGCGGGTGAACGGGCGAGCGGCGGGCGGGCGGGTGAACGGGCGAGCGGCGGGCGGGCGGGTGAACGGGCGAGCGGCGGGCGGGCGGGTGAACGGGCAAGCGGCAAACAGCGGGCGGGCGAGGAGCCGAGGCGGCGGGGAAGACCCAGGGAAGGTTCCTTCGGCCGCCCAGCAGCTGATCTGCTCGGTAGCGCAGCAGCAGCGAGGAGCCGAAGATCGGGGTTTCCCCTTTGTGTGGGCGGCTGGGAAACCCCGATCTTCGGCTCCTCGCTGCTGCTGCGCTACCGAGCAGATCAGCTGCTGGGCGGCCGAAGGAATCTTCCCTGGGTCTTCCCCGCCGCCCACACGCAAACCCCACCATCTGCGCATTCGCGGCCATGAAAAAAAATGGCGCGCATGCGCAGATGGTGTTTTTACTTTCGGAACCCTACATCGCGAAAAATCGATTATCGCGAGGGGTCCTGGAACGGAACCCTCGTGATAATGGAGGGATCACTGTACTGTATTGTAAAGAGAAATAGACTTCAAGAAAAGCAACTAGCTACAATAGTTGTGATATTGTCATCTGTCTCAAGATGATTTTGATAGTGGAAAAATAACTTTTGAGTGTTCCGCTATTGTTCTTAATTTGGGGTCAGGATAACTCCATCTTCAGTTATTTCACTTTCTATGGGATTGAAAATCATACAACTGCAATTGAACTCAAAATTTCTGTTGCTAAGTAAGACGGTGAATGTTGCCCCATTTTATGACTTCCCTTGCCATAGTTATTAAATTATTAGCACAATTGTTAAGTAAATCTGGTTTTTGCATTCACTCGCAAAAGGTGATCACATGACCCCAGGACACTGCAACCAATATAAATATGAGTCAGTTACCAAGCATCAAAATTTTGATCACCTGACCATGACAACGCTGCAACAGTCATAAATATGAAAAATGGTCATGTCACTTTTTCTATTGTAACTTCGAATGGTCACTAGATAAACTGTCGTAAATCAAGGATTACTTGTACTGTTAGTATTCTGCCCTTTAGGAAGTGTAATATGCAATAATCTGCCTTCTGGATGGAAACTTTTCTCTCTGAATTTATTGCTGTCACCTAAGAACTCTTTTACCACTAAATGGGAGCTGCCAGTTTCTCATCCTTAGAAATTTTGATGGCGTGAATGAATGGTGACCCACATATTTCACACACTACATTCTGTCAGCAATTGGCCATGATACTTTTCATTCTCTTTTGTTTGTTTGTTTTAAGTAGGATATGTGCATTAATCAATCTGGTTAATATTATCTTTACTAAAACACAAAATATTTACATATAGTTACTACCTTGCTTAAAATGTAGCCGATGGTTATGAGGAATTATAAACCTATAGAAATATAAATGATGGAGGAGAGGTAGAGCACAGGAAAGTAAAGAATAAGGAAGCTTGCTGAATCAGACAAACTGAAAATAGATATCCTATCCCTCATTGCCAATTTATTTAATGATGGACTTTGGTAGAACAGCAAAGAGTTTAGGAGAAGATTGGATACACCGGGAAGTGAAGTGGCTAGACCTTCCCTCACAGAATCTTTCTTTTGAAAATCCTGATAATGGAACAATATCTCTTCTCAACAAATTGTCCTTCTAATTGATTCTTTGGTCCATATATAGCCAAGACCTTAATGCCCTTCATTTCTAATTTTAAATTTGTCAAAACCTATAAGTAATTACAGTTTTCACACAACAGTTGTTTGGACAGACTATTTGTTACTAGGTTTTTTGTTTGTTTTTGTTTGCATCTGATTCCTTGTCGCTAGTTAGCTAAGGAGATCAGGGATGTGAGGTTTAGGTTGTATTCATTATCTGTAAGATCTTATAAGGGATGTAGGAGGGAGAAGAAAGAGGGAGTTTAAACTTTACAAGAAGGATTTCAGCTCTTGAAATCTACAGTGACATGAAGCAAAGGTTCAAGCTGTGGTTATGCTTTTTAAACATGGTTTTTGTGCTTTTTAACATAGCATTTCTTACAAAAACATATCTAATAAACTATAACTGTAACTATATTTCTTGACCTATCAAGAGATTGGTACAGAATGTTGCTAACATTCAGCACAGAATTATCCCTTTACATGTTTTTTTTTTAAATGAGAAAGCTCTTAGCTGTTTTTCAACTTTATCTTTTCTTGTTTTTATGATAGTGATGTAAGACCCTGATAAATGAGTTATAAGCAGCGGTGGGCTACGAGCCGGAACGCTAAATTGCGCTCGCCACTGTGGCTTGTAAGTGCTTGCGGTGCCAGTGCGATTTTGCTTCTGCATCTGTGGAAATTGCGCAGAGAGCCACAGATGCGCCCATGTTTCGGCGAGGTTTTACCTGCGACTCTCTGCATGATTTTTCTACCTCCACAGGTGCAGAAGCAAAATCACGCTGGCCCTGCAAGCACTTACAAGACTCGTAGCCCACTGCTGGTTATAAGTTTTGCCTTACAAACAGACGCTGCTATAAGCGTTGCATCTAATAATGAGATCTTGAGAAGCAGATGTAAAAAGTGTAAGGCAAGTTTAAATATAATACAAATGATTAAACCTTGATGAATAACTTCAATGGGAATTGTTTACTCTCACTCTTTTCCTGGGATAATTGAGATACATCTTTATGGGTAATACAGTTATTCTTAAAGGCCACCAAATTTGGTCCCGTACTCTAAATCAGTGTTTCCCAACCTTGGCAACTTGAAGATATTTGGACTTCAACTCCCAGAATTCCCCAGCCAGCATTTGCTGGCTGGGGAATTCTGGGAGTTGAAGTCCAAATATCTTCAAGTTGCCAAGGTTGGGAAACACTGCTCTAAATGCACCCAAAGGTATTACTATGTAATGCTCACCAAGATGCCGCCACCAAAGTTCTTATTCTAGTATTAAGTAGATTGTTATGAAACATGACCTCTCTCGGCGATCAACTGATAGTAATAATCTCCTATTCATTATGAAATACAATCCCAGCGACTGGTTAGGTCCCACAGAGCTGGCCTTCTCCGGGTCCCGTCGACTAAACAATGTTGTTTGGCGGGACCCAGGAGAAGAGCCTTCTCTGTGGCGGCCCTGACCCTCTAGAACCAGCTCCCCGTGGGGATCAGAACTGCCCCCACCCTCCTTGCCTTTCGTAAAGTTCTTAAGACCCATCTCTGCCGTCAAGCATGGGGGAACTGAGACATCTCCCCTGGGCCTATACAGTTTATACATGGTATGTTTGTGTGTATGCTTGCTTTTAATAATGGGGGTTTTAGTGTTTTTTAAATTATTAGATTTGTTCTTACATTGTCTTTGTTATTGTTGTGAGCTGCCCCGAGTCTATGGAGAGGGGCGGTATACAAATCTAATAAATAAATAAATAAATAAATAAAGGCTGCATTAATAGAGAGATAGAATCAAGATCACATTAAGTTCTAGTACCATTTTACAAAGCCTTAGTAAGACCATACATGGAATAATATTGCATCCAGTTTTGGTTATCACAATACAAAAAAGATGTTGAGCCTCTGGAAAAAGTGCAGGGAAGAACAACAGATCTCTTCAACTTTAGGAGAATTTAACTGCTATGGCCCTTCAAAGAAGCCTTGATGTTGCACAGTGATGATTATGCAATTGTATTAAATAAAAAGACTTGCTACTCCTAGATCCCTGAAGAGTCCTGAGACAAGGCTGGTAAAGACGGTTCCTTTATTCAGCTCTTAAAAAGGAGAAGTGACAACAGCGGGAACGCGTCTGGCTTACCTGGAGAAAAGCCGCTCTTTTATACATTTGCGGCTCCCGCCAAACGAGAGCAGTCAGCGTCTGAACCAATCAGGCGCGACTTCCTGCTTTCAGCACAGACAGCGTTTTTTCATGGAACCAACTATTTACATAGGATTCAACACCCCTCCCTCCTTAGTCAAGAATACATCAATCAAGTAAGCCATGTGACAAAATCATCCAATCTGCTCGGTCTACGCAGGACCCTCTCTGATCTGCGCAGATCATTCGAGTCGGCGCTTCCAACGGTGGAGGTCGGTTCGTCTGTACCTCCCCCGTGCGGCTGGGGCCGAGTTTGGGCTCCGGCCCGCTGGGTCGAGTGGCCAGGCACAACACCAACCTCTGAGGACAAAGATGGTTCGGCGTCGCTGGAGGACCGTTCCTGACTCGATAAGTCCATTTGAATGTCCAATAAAGCGGGTTGCGCGTTACAGTCTATTAGAGGGGAAGAGTCTGTTTCATCGGTTTGCTCGGGGGAGGTTGCCACATGTTTCCGTACATGGTCAATGTGCCGCTTCCACATTCGGCCATCTTCCAATTTTACAATGTATGTTTTAGGAGCAGTTTGTTGTACAATAGTCCCCTTCATCCAATTCAACCCCCCATCAAAATTCTTTGCAAAAACACTTTGACCCAAATACAGTTGTCTTTCAGGATTTACATACATAGGATTATGAGTACAATAACTTGGGTGTAGTCTGTCCAGTGGGGATCTAAGTTTCCTTCCCATTAATATTTCAGCAGGACTTATGTGTGTGTGTGGGAGTTTGGTGTAATATGTTGTGTTAACAAAAATTGGTCCAGATGTTGTTGCACATCTCCAGGGCCTGACCTGCGCAATGCTTCTTTGGCCACCCGAACGTACCGTTCTGCCAAACCATTAGCCCAGGGCGAGTAAGGCGAGATGAGAGCATGTCTGACCCCCAAGTTGTCTAGAAACAATTCAAATTGCCTGGCAGTCAATTGGGGCCCATTGTCTGACACTAAGATGTCTGGACAGCCATGGGTGGCAAACAGATGGCGCAGAACCTTAATTGTAGCACTCGTAGTTATATTATTCATTGCAATGATTTCAACCCACTTGGAAAATGCATCTACCACTATTAAGAAGTATTGTGACCCCACTGGCCCTGCAAAATCAATATGGACCCTGGACCAAGGCCCTGCAGGTTGTTCCCACTCAGCTGGAGTTGTTTTGGGAGGATTTGGCCTAGACTCTTGGCATGGATCACACTTGGCTACCCACGTTTCAATATCGGTATCCAGACCTGGCCACCATAAGTGCCCCCTGGCTAGACCCTTCATCCTGACAATACCAGGGTGGCCCACATGTAGCATGGTGAGAACTTTGGTCTTTAGACTTTCGGGAATGATTACTCTATCCCCCCACAACAGGCAACCTTTAACATATGACAATTCCAATCTTTTGGTTTTAAAATCACTTAAGTTTGCTTCTAGAGAGTCATTAGGCCACCCCTTGAGTACACAGTTTACCACCTTTTTCAAAATTGGGTCTTGCTGCGTGTGCACAGCCACCTCCCTTGCTGTTGTTAGTGGGTTATCTTCGAGTTCTATCATTAACACATCAGCAGATGGGGCAGGGTCTTCCACTAATTCTGCCATTGGGCACCTACTAAGACCGTCTGCGTGGTTGATGTCCTTACCCCCCTTGTGAATGAGTTCGTATTGGTACCCTGAGAGGAACAGGGCCCACCTAATTAATCTTGGAGACATAAATGGGGGAGTAGGTTTGTTAGGGGCTAGGAGGCCTAGTAAGGGCTTGTGATCGGTAATCAATTCAAAACTCCTGCCGAATAGATAGTTATGAAATTTCTTCACCCCTGCCACTAACGCTAGAGCCTCCTTATCTAGTTGGCTGTAGTTCCTCTCAGTATTTGTCATTGTTCTGGAAAAGAAAGCAATTGGGGCCTCTGTATTATTAGGCAAAACGTGTGCCAAGACCCCTCCCACGCCATATGGGGACGCATCGCACGTAAGCCTGATGGGTAGTGAGGTGCTATACTGGACTACTACACTTTTAGAAGTTAGCAACTGCTTTATTTGTACAAAGGCTTCGTGCTCAGTTCTCCCCCATGTCCAAGGGGTTTCTTTCTGAAGCAATCGGTGTAGAGGCTCTGCTGCTGTTGCCTTCTGTTTTAAAAAGACAGAGTAAAAGTTAAGAAGGCCTAAGAATGCTTGCAATTCTGTCTTATTTTGTGGCTCTGGGGCTTCCCTAATGGCTTTCAATTTTTCAGTAGTGGGGTGGATGACTTCCCCATCGATTTTATATCCTAAAAATTCCACACTGCTGGTTCCCCACACACATTTGTCAGGTTTGATTCTTAGTCCTTTATCTTGCAGCCTATGTAGCACTTCCCTTATTCTTTTGTTGAGTTGAGATTGGTTTTCCCCTGCAATTAAGATGTCATCAAAGTAGGGGATGGCCCGTTTAATCCCTGATAACAACCGTTCCATTATGCTTTGAAAAATCCCTGGGGCTATGCTTACTCCAAATTGTAATCTGGTACATTTAAAGGCACCCCTGTGGGTGACAATTGTTTGTGCGCGTGCTGTCGGTTCATCGACAGGGAGTTGCTGGTAAGCTTGCGCTAAATCGATTTTCGCGAACACCTTCCCTTCCCCCAGGGAGTGAAGGAGCTGTTGTACCACTGGAATGGGGTAAGGGTGATGTTGGAGGGTTTTGTTGAGCGTTGATTTATAGTCAGCGCAAACTCTTAATGAGCCGTCCGGTTTAAGAGGCGTGACTATGGGTGTTTCCCAAGGCCCCTGTTCTACAGGGACTAAAATGCCCTGGCTAATGAGCTTATCCAGCTGTAGGTCAAGCTTGGGACGGAGCGGGAGGGGTACCCTGCGTGGTTTGAGCCGGACAGGCGGGACCTTGGGGTCAATTGAAAATGAGATAGGGGGCCCTTTATACGATCCCAAGGTGGGGCTAAACACTTCTGGGAATTCTTGTAAAAAGTTTGGAATGCTATCAGAGTTAACAGTACAAATACCAGAAATTTCAATTCCCAATGGTTCCATCCAAGCCAACCTCAGGAGAGAGTGTCTAGCCCAGTGATGGCGAACCTATGACACGCGTGTCAGCACTGACACGCGTAGCCATTTTTAGTGACACGCGGCCGCCGGAGAAACTTTTGGAGAGAATGCGCCAAATGCACGCGACGTGAGCCAAAAAAAAAAAAAGCCTCCTCACTCTCACCCCTCCCTCCTGTTTCACCTTCATTGCTGCTTGGAGAAGCCCGCGCCTCCTTCGCCTCCCCCCCACCCAGCCCGGGAAGGAAAAAGCCGGCAGAGCGCAAGCGCAGGTTCTTAAAGGATCCGTGTTGTTGATTTCCGAGCACCCAAAAAAAAAAAGGACGTGCGAAGAGCGAGAATAGGAGCCCGGCCCGGCTGGAGCTTCCCTGGCGGTGATGGCACGTGAGCTTTTGGGGCCCGGTGGGAGGGCGCCGGCCATTGTGTGCCCGCACAGCCATTAGGAACCCCCTCCCCCGGCAGAAATTTTGGAAGTGGCGCAAAGCCACGCAGTCCTGAATCGCTCCCTTCTCTGGCCAGCAAAGTCGGCTGCCCAGGAAAGCGCCGCATTTGAAAAGCGCGCGTTTAAAAATCGCGCCACTTTCCCTGGCAGCCGGCTTGCTGGCCGGAGAAGCGAGCGATCTGGGACTGCCTGGCTTTGCGCCGTGATGACAACGGCGCCATGGTGGCCTTCAAGCATCGCCCTTCGTGGCGCCCAACCACCCGTTCTTCAGGTAGATGTCTGGCGCGCTACCGGGAGGCGGAGGTGGCGCGTGGCCAGGCGCTGAGCTCCATGGACACCTGGGAGGGCAAAGGGGTGAATGTGGCTGCTGCTTCTTAGGCGGAGGCGAAGGCGATGGCGGAGTCTGCGCTGGGGCCATGCAGGGATGCTGATCCAGGGGGCCATGGACCGGCAAGTCGCCCTCCACTCTCTCTCCGCTTTCCCTCTCTCTTTCTCTCTCTGTTGCTGCCGTGGTGCACGAGAGAGAAAGAGAGAGAGAAAAAGGAGGAGAGAGAATAAGAGAGAAAGAGAGAGAGAGAGAGAAAGCAAGGGAGAGAGAGAGAAAGAGTGTGTGTGTGTGAGGGGAAGAGAGAGAGAAAGAGAAAGAAAGCAAGAGAGAGAGAAAAAGAGAAAGAGAGAAGGAAAGTAAGAGAGAAAAAGAGAGAGAAAGCAAGAGAGAGAGAGAAAGCAAGAAAGAGGAACAGAGAGAGAAAGAAAGAGAAAGAAAGCAAGAAAGAGAGAGAAAAAGAGAGAAGGTAAGTAAGAGAGAGAAAGCAAGAAAGAGAGAAAGCAAGGGAGAGAAAGAAAGAAATAGAGAAAGGGAGGAAGAGAGAGAGAGAAAGAGAAAGAAAGCAAGAGAGAAAGAGAGAAGGAAAGCAAGAGAGAGAGAGAGAGAAAGAAAGCAAGGAAGAGAGAAAGAAAGAGAAAGAAAGCAAGAGAGAGAGAGAAAGAAAGCAAAAGAGAAAGAGAAGGAAAGCAAGAGAGAGAGAGAGTGAGAAAGAGAGAATAAAAGAGAGATAGCAAGAGAGACAGAGAAAGAGAGAGAGAGAGAGAGAAAGCAAGAAAGAGAGAGAGAGAAAGCAAGAAAGAGAGAAAGAGGAAAGGAGGGAGAAAGCAAAAAAGAGAGGAAGGAAGAAAGAAAGAGGGATGGAGAGAGAAGGGGAAAGAAAGAGGGAGAGAGAGAGAAATAGGGCAAAAGGGAGGAAAAGAGGGGGGGTTTGTCCAAACTTTTTTTCTCAAGGTGACACACCACCCGAGTTATGCTGGGTTTTTTGGCGAATTTTGACACACCAAGCTCAAAAGGTTGCCCATCACTGGTCTAGCCCCTGCCACAACAACCATAGGGAGGGTACATTTAACATTTTTAAACATAATAGGTACATTTGCTTGGCCTAAAACAGGTATTATCCCCCCTTGAAAATCTCTAATTAACAATGAAGTCTGTAAAAGGTCAGACTTTGAGAGGTTAGGCATGTACATTTTGAGTTTTTCCCATGGCATAATGGTGTATTTAGACCCCGAATCAAGTTCCATAGTGCATGGCTTGTTGTTTAGGAGGAGTGAGATTACAATTTTGCCCCCATTTTTTGTTGCCGTGCTATTTACAGAAAATTGATTGTTACCTCTTCAGTGGTCGCGGTTAGCGGTTGAGTAGTTCTTGCGGCCGGAAAACCAGGGAAACCGGTTTTCGCGCGGTTGAGGTGTTTGGGTCTGGAACCGAGGAGGGCGAGGAGTGGAAAAAGATTCCTCAGGTAACGCTGCTCTGCAGGCTTCGGCAATATGGCCGCGTCGGTTGCAGCGGCGGCAAATGGCGTCTTGGAAAGGGCAGCGTTGGCGCGGGTGGTTTCCTCGGCAGCTGGAGCATGGGGCGACAGGGCAAGGGTATCTGGGTTGTCCTGTTGCAGCAGAAAACAGTTGTCCTCGTTGAGGGCTGGTGGGCTGAGGTCGTCTGAAGCCTCCGTGCGGGAACCCGTGGAGTCGATCTTGGCGATGACTTCCCGTTCGTCGTGCTCCTTCAGTTCTTTGGCAGCAGCGTCGGCGACCTCTGCGGTTTGTGCCAGCTTGATTACTGCTTGGAGAGATGGTTCGTCTTCGGTGAGGAGCTTGTTTTGGACCATGGCATTCCTCATGCCGAAAATTAGGGCGTCAGTGAGGTGAGCTTCCGGGTTATCAAACTTGCATTTTGAAAGCACCGTTCGAAGTCGTGTAGCGAACTGGTTGATGGATTCCGATTCCAGTTGGGTCATTCTCGAGAATTGGTGCCAGAAAACGACGGCTGGTTTCGTCGGCTTGAAATGGCTCGCGAGCTTGGTTTGTAGGACGTCCCAAGCGACGGATTTAGCTGGAAGCGGGTCGGTGAGAGTCTGGGCGAGATCGAATATCTCTGGGCCGCAGTAATTCAGGAAAATTGCCCGCTTCCGTTCGGCGTCGGCGTCCCCTATTCCGGCAGCTTCGAGGAAAATCTCGAACTTGGCCAGGTAGGCGTCCCAGGAGGATTTTTCCGGATCAAAGAACTCAGGAGCCCGGCCGATTTGAAGGTTGTTCATCTTGCACGCGTGGTTCTTCCGTCCGTCGTCGCCAGTGAAGAGTCCTGAGACAAGGCTGGTAAAGACGGTTCCTTTATTCAGCTCTTAAAAAGGAGAAGTGACAACAGCGGGAACGCGTCTGGCTTACCTGGAGAAAAGCCGCTCTTTTATACATTTGCGGCTCCCGCCAAACGAGAGCAGTCAGCGTCTGAACCAATCAGGCGCGACTTCCTGCTTTCAGCACAGACAGCGTTTTTTCATGGAACCAACTATTTACATAGGATTCAACAATCCCCATTTTTGTTCCTGCAGTTTACATTAGGTGCTAATCTTGTTCTCGCTAATTTGTTGCATTAATGTCAACACATTGCTGACATAAATTCTGGTGAAGGCAGTCCTTATTTTGCTTGACAGAGCATACATGTTTTGTGTAGTTTTGGTTCTTAGTAATATTACTATGAATAAATATTTAACATTTTGTCTTATGTGTTCTAATCACAGCATTAATTTGACAGATTGAGTAAATTATTTCCTTTTCACCAAGAAACAACATTTTTTTAAAAGAAGCTTTTTGATCTGTTGAGTCAGATATTAAGAGACAAAATATACACTTGGATCATTAATGCATATTTTATGCATTAATTTGTTCACTCAATTTGGCTGCCACCAGTCTCAAACCTGCTTTAATGTATTGCATAATTATCATCTGAAATTTCTATCTTCCTGTATGCAAAGTTTTGGACCAGCTCCCTATAAGCTACTTTCATAAGCTTTTCCTGCCCCACAAATAGGCTGCCATTTTACTGGATGTGCTGTGATATAAAACACAATTTGCTTCTAGGGACTAGAAGAAAGATATTGGTAGATATTTCAGGTTTAATTAGCCCTGCTTTTTTTAGCTAGAAGTGAAATAAAAAGGCAAAATACATATTTACCAATTATAAATGCACATCCTAGAAAGTAGACATTTTAACATAATGAGAGTAAACATGTAGATTTGTTTGTTTCAGTTCCTCAGTTGTTTAGTTTGTTTGTTTCAGTTCCTCAGTTCTTCAGTTTAATCATAATGAAGTTCAGTACTACGTTCTTCATGGGTTGGGTTTGTCAATATAAGAACTAACCAGCAATGTATGTTTGGAGGAATCAGATGTAATGTTCTCTGTTGTTATGGTTGTTGGTGGCTATTGCGGTTAGTCTTTCTAATGCTTGCCATTGCTGTGCGCTATATATTGCTGTGTGTTAAAATATTGCTGTGTGATAAATATTACTGTGTGATAAATATTTGTCTATGCACTTCCTGTGTGCTACATATTGGTCTATGTACACTGCTCAAAAAAATAAAGGGAACACTTAAACAACACAATATAACTCCAAGTAAATCAAACTTCTGTGGAATCAAACTGTCTACTTAGGAAGCACCACTGATTGACAATCAATTTCATGTGCTGTTGTGCACATTCAACTTTGTACAGAACAAAGTATTCAATGAGAATATTTCATTCATTCAGATCTAGGATGTGTTTTTTGTGTTCCCTTTATTTTTTTGAGCAGTATGTTATACTTATGGTATTGTATGGAACTGTATGAAAATATTATTGGTTAGCTGCTGTATGTATAGAACTACAGTGGTACCTCAGTGTTCGACCATAATCCGTTCCAAAAGTGTGGCCGAGAACCGATTTGGTCGAGTACCGAATTAATTTATCCCATAGGAAATAATGGAAATGGGTTTAATTGGTTTCCAGCCCCTATTTCCTTTATTTCCTATGGGATAAAGATATGAGGTCTAAGCACTCCAAGCTGTAGTTAGGGTGGGGGCAGTTTCGGGGGGGGCTCCTTTCCTCAGTGGTTCATCTTCCCTTTAAGCAGTTACACCAACTTTCTCTTTCCCGAAAGTAGCGACGGCAGCAGAGGCTTTCCTTAGAGCAGCAGCAGCGCCGGGAACGTGAGATGAGAAAGGGAAGCCTCTGACGTTCCTGGCGCTGCTACTGCTCTAAGGAAAACCTCTGCTGCCGTCGCTACTCTCGGGAAAGAGAAAGTTGGTGTAACTGCTTAAAGGGAAGACGAACCACTGAGGAAAGGAGCTCCCCCAAAACTGCCGGTATTGCAGCCCCCCCCCCCCACTCCCTACAGCTTGGAGCATGACTGGGAGGCTGTTTAGTGGACGGCCAAAATGGGCGTGTCGGATTCCGACTCCCATTCCTTCTCACCCCGTCCCCTCATTTCGGATAATAAACAAAATTTTCTGTGGCTGTTCGGTATCCGAATTTTTGCCGAAAATTTTGTTCGGTATCCGAAATATACGAGAACCAAAGCGTTCGAGTACCGAGGTACCGCTGTATATAGTCTGATATCTGGTTTGTATATGATTGCTTGACTTGGATATGTATGTAGTTGACTGTTTACTGTTTAATCTATTTTATACCTTGTAAATAATATTTATAGTCTTACTTATTTATCTGTGTTATTGGCTGAACAACCATCACTGCCACATATACCGTACTCTGTTTTCTAAGTTTAGGATTCTAACATTGGTTATAAGCCCAGTGTGGAATGCTAACAGAAGTCCTATCTATTAATGTTTCTTTCCCATTAAAAAATTATATTTCTGGAATTTTCTAAATTTACATGGTGTACTATTTTTTTATGAAATTGACGGATTTCCCCCCCCCCCCTCCAGTACTAATGTCATAAACTGTTCTGGTTGGAATAGAGCATATGTAAAATGCAGCCTAGGTTTAAAAAGAATACAGGTAGTCCTTAATTTACCACATTTTGTTTAGTGATGTTCAAAGTTACAACGGCACTGAAAAATGTGATCTATAACTGTTTTTCACACAATCGTTGCAGCATCTTCATGGTTACTTTTAGCAACTAACTCATATTTATGCCGTGTCCGAGAGTCATGTGATTCCCTTTTGCAACCTTCTGACAAGCAAAGCCAATGGGGAAGCCAGATTTATTTACCAAATGAATTACTAACTTAACAACTGCCGTGATTCACTCCACATGTGTGGCAAGAAAGGTCATATAATGGGACAAAACTCACCAAACAAATGTCTCACTTATCAACAGAAATGTTGGGCTCAGTTGCCACAACTCAATGATTATCCTTACTCAGCATAGGCAAAGGAGTTTAAGTAGAAATGTAAGGCTATAACAAAATATGGTTACAGCCAGTGAAGGGCTACCAAATTTTTTACTACCACACTGTGGGTGTGGCTTATACATTTTTTTATAACATCTTTCAGGGCAAATTGGGTGCTCTGGGGTGGAGCTCCATTTTTGCTACCCCACTGCGTTCCACCCTGTCCGGGCAGCAGCCCACCCCTGGTTACAGCATTATTTACTGGTTGGAAGCCTGAATCAAGTGAACTACAGTATGATCAAGGGCCATAGGATCTGATACAAGAATTCTGCCATTTTTCGTGTTTCAACTTTTTGCATCTATATACTGAATGTGTAGCATAGTCTTCATTTAAGAGGGACCTCTTACACGGAGCTATAACATCAGATCTAAAAACAAAGAGACACAAATGAAAGTAAACTAACCACCAAATCGATCTCTAGTCAGCAGGAAGAAATAACAAAACATTATTAAAATTTTGCCTCATTAGGGGAAAATAAAATATTTTAAAAAATAACTGACATGATTGGATAGTTGATAATACTTTCCAAATTTGCCATAACCATTTACCAATAAATTCATAATGAATGGGCATTCTAGAGAAAAATCTAGTGTTAAAGCAATTTGGGGGATATGATTTTTTAAATAACCAACAAAATAACATAGCATTGTGTTTATACAACTTTGATAGGGGTGGTTCCATCCTGTGTTTTCTGCCTTTGGAAAGGCTTTGTGATTTGTGTACATATAGTGTTGCTAGTTTTGAAAACCAAACTATTAGTACACTTACATTTCCTTTAACTTTATTTAATGAGATTATTTTTCAAACTTGCATTGTATTTTCAAAGGAAAGGCCATACCCTTTTTGGCATTCTAAATTATACTAAGACACCAGGGGGAAGTCGAAGACTTCGCTCTAATATTCTGGAACCTCTGATTGATGCTGATAGTATCAACACAAGATTGGATTCTGTTCAAGAGCTTCTTCAGGATGAGGAATGCTTTTTTGGTCTTCAGTCAGGTAAATAACTTCTGCTTGGTAAAAGGAATAAAATAGTTCATAGTTAGATTGGTGCAGTGTACAGGTAGTCTTTGACTTACAACAGTTCATTTAGTGACTGTTCAAAATTAGAACAGCACTGAAAAAAGTGACTTATGACCATTTTGCACACTTATGACCATTGCAGCATTCCTTTAGTCACATAATCAAAATTTAGGCACTTAGCAACTGACTCATATTTATGATGGTTGCAAGATAGCAAGATCAGGTGAGCAGCCTTTATGGTCTTCTGACATGCAAAGTCCATGGGGAACCATGATTCACTTATCATCCATGTTACAAGCTTAACAACTGCAGTGATTCACTTAACAACTCTGGCAAGAAAGGTCACAAAATGGGGCAAAATTCACTTAACAGTCACACTTAACAACAGACATTTTGGGCTCAATTGTGGTCATAAATTGAAGACTACCTGACTCATTTTTTTAATTTTCAAAACTTCTGAATGTATTAATTCATATCATTAATAAATTAGCATTGTAAATAAATTACTCAAATGTAAAACGTTAACAAGTTAAATATAGGACAGGCATCTTAAACATTATTTTACTTATGTTTAATTATAATTCAAGAACAGCCAAACAAAAAAATACTAGAGGCTCAGTAAATAAAAGGGTAAAATTATTTTAAAAATCCAGAGACAATGATGAAAATAAGGTATCAAAGAATTTAAGAAAGGATTTTACAACCTTCTTGGACAATTGATTACAAAAAAGAAAAGCTGCTACTGAATAATCACAGAAGCAATTAAAATTACTGGCCATTTTCAATGGCCATTGGGTATATAACAAATTTTAATAGCATATGTGATATAGATTCAACTTCTCTATCTGAGCACAAGTAAGCTCAGGAATTTTATCTAACTACCGGTAATTGTCAGCCTAATTGGTAGTACCCCAGTTCATGTCAAAGTAAAATATCTCCAATGGGGAGCATGGAATATATTTTTTAAAATGTAGACCAACGAACGAGGGAATGATTGCATTGTAGAAAAATATGGAAAATACTAGCTCTGTCAGTCTGACTATCTAAATCCCAAATTCTCTGCTTGAGTTCAACAAGAGTTTAATCAAAGCCAAGAGCAGAGAGTGCTGACAAATAAGGGCTGCAGTACACCAAATCACTGTTAATTTGTCTCCTTAGGTTAGATCTAAACCTATCTGGCGATGTGAGATTCACTCAAAAACTTCCATTAGCCAGAATTTATGTCAGCCAAATTGGATTATTATGTGCATGATCAAAAGGAATTATTTATACAGTATCTGTAAAAAAAGGGAGGATAGCATAGTGGCCCATATACAGAATTTAATTTAATTTTTTTTAAACAAAATTAAATGTTTACCAAGGCTTTTGCAGTTTGTCAATTGAGAAATTCCTTTTTAACCTCGGAAGGTGAAACTGGAGGTCATTCAGAGAGAGATTCATCAAGAAGCTGGACATGGGCTTTGTTGCCTTGGGACACATTAAATTACCATGAAAGTAGATAGTCCAAGTCTCTAGAGATTTGGTATTATTTTCAGAGTTAACTCTGGATGGAGTTGAGAAACAAGACTCCAAAACAGAATAATTTTTATTGATGACAGCCCACTGAATGCTTTAGATTTTTCAATTTTGTCGGTTTCTTTCCCCCTTTAAAAGCTGCTTATGGCCATTCTTTAGGAACTAAAATGTTTCATGTTAGGGAGAACCGTTATATATACTATATAGGGATTTTTATAAGCTAGAGTTACATTTTGAGAATTACGTTTCAAGATTGGATCAGTTGTTAAACTGATGTGAAGAAGATTTTTTTTTTCACTTGTGAGCCGCCCCGAGTCTGTGGAGAGGGGCGGCATACAAATCTAAATAATAAATAAATAGTAAATAAATAAATTGCTGGGCAAGCTGACTATACCTTTGGACAAGGGTAATGATTTTTTGATAAGTAGAGATTATTTCATGGGGGTTGACTGCAAATGGATTGTTTTAGGAAAGTAGACAATGGCAGCAAAAACCAGAAAAAGTGACACGGACCAGTCTACTAATCCAAACTGGTCTGTTTCCTTTCCAAAGGGATGAATCATTGACTAGTTAGGTTCAATCAAATGAGAAGCAAAGTCATTTTAAGAAGGGCGGCATAACAAGTGAACGAACCAACCAACGAACAAATGCACCTGTTATTTATATGTGATCATTCTCTGGACAAAGTATAAAAATGCTGGAAAATATTTACAGGAAAGGGTGAAGATGTTTGTATTTAATATTGTCAGACCTGAAAAACAAAGTGATAGCACCAAAACAATCATCTCACAATGGTATCTGTGTCCATTTCTTGCTTGCCATTATTCCCTAACCCCCACACCATGTTTATAAGATAGTTGATTCACGGTGTAACTGGAGAAAAGGAAAAGGGAATGGAGGCAGGTAATTTTACATTCTACCAAATATATCAGTGGTGGATTGCTGCACACGTGGGTTCACAATTCTGAACTAGTAGCAAAGGTAAGCAAAAACAACTAGTTAAATATACCATAATTTCTACAGATAGAGGAAACAAGTCTCCATCTCAATAATGATTATGTTATGACAAATCTAATTTCCGTCCTTTTAATAAAAACATGAAACTTGAAATAGAAATTAAAAACGTTTTAAATTTGAATAGTTTTGTACATGTGTAGAAATAAATCCTAGAATTTAAGTTTAACTGGTTTGTGGATCAAGCTAAAAGTTCTGTTTGATTTTTTTTCTCCCCAGTTATAGGAAGATTTTTGGACACTGAACAATTACTTTCAGTTTTAGTACAAATTCCAAAGCAGGATACGGTATGTTTATAAATATTTTAATGGAATGCATTATAAATATCTATCAATTATCTGTTTCTATTGCTTGTTTGTTTTAGAGAATTCTATTCTCATAGAAAATATAAATCAAAACCACTTTCTAAAAAGATTTTCAGATAGGAATACACAGACATACATACTGTATATAGAGAGATGATATTTTTATTCTTTGCATTATACTAGAAGTGTTGGATTCTCTATCATTTATTTTAGCTTGGCAGAACCAAGCTAAAATAATAATTTATAGTTAGTTTTTCATTTTCAATAAAGTAAATATATGGTTTAATTTTCATGACACAAAATTAAACTCTTTTAAAATTTTATTGTTTGTTTTTTATCAGTAATCAAAGGTTTTAATTATTTAGTATTATACTGGGTAGGAAAGGACATGAAAGTCTTTATTTAAATGAATCAGAAGAATCAGAAAAAATACAGAATCAGAAAAAATAAAATACTGTAGTTGTTACTTAACTTGGAAACTACATGGCTCTTTTTTCTTATTTTCTTCCCATTTTTCTTCAAACCTTCACAGTATGAAACTACCCAATGTTAATGCCAGAGGGATACACTGTAGTATAATACTGCCAAGTTAAAGACTCTGGGAACGAACAATTTATTGGAGAAAGCCAGAAATATATTTTAACGTCTCTAACATAGTAGCTCTCATTATTGTGCTTACAAAGAATATAATAATTACAGTTAAGCACAAATAGCTATGATAATAAACAGTATCTAGGCTGTTTTCTACTGTACCAACAATAATCTGATATGTTTTTTAAATAGGTTAATGCGTCTGAATCAAAGATAACCAATTTAATTTATCTGAAGCATACTTTGGAACTTGTGGAGCCTTTGAAGGTATTATATCCTAAAATGCTATGTAAATACCAATTATGGTTATCAGTTCATTAATTCTGAAATCAAGGATTATACCGGTTCTCAAACTCAATTTACCTGGGGGCTGCTGGAGGTAGTATCTGGGTGAGGCTGGGCCGCATCAGGTTTTCCACAAGAAAAGCTCTTATAAAAACATTCCAATGTACACTGCTTTGTTGTTGTTGTGAGCCACCCCGAGTCTGAGGAGAGGGGTGGCATACAAATCTAATAAATAATAATAATTAAAACAATTATAAGAGAAAAAATATATTGCTCAGAAGCCGCCTCCTTTCCTTTATCAAAAAAGTTGCTCTTCTAAATGAAAATTGACAGAAGATAAATATCAGTTATTTTCCACAAATCAAGTGTAGATTTGCCTTTGACAGTTGTATGATTATTTTTTTTGGTCAGGTCCTGAGCCCCTGTTTTGATGCATTCCAAATATCAATACAGTTAGTGGTATATTTTATGATGTAGCTAAGAATATATGGAATTTTAATAGCAATAGCACTTAGACTTATATAACACTTCCTGGTGCTTTACAGCCCCCTCTAAGCGGTTTACAGAGTCAGCATATTGCCCCTGGATCCTCATTTTACTGACCTTGGAAGGATGGACGAGTGAGTCAACCTTGAATCAGTGAAACCTAAACTGCCAAATTGCTGGCAGCCGCTGATCAGCAGAAGTAGCCTGTAGTACTGCATTCTAACCACTGCGCCACTGCAGCTCTTAATATGATTCAAAGTCATTTTGCGAATTCAGTTGATACCTACCTCAGATAAAACAATACTAGAACAAATCAAAATCCTATGTATTGATGTTCTAAAATGAGCTACATTTCTAATAAGAAGAGTATTTTAAGCAATTCAGTACTGTCTTCCTCAACATGTTATTGATTTATGTACTGATTTATTTATTTATTTTATGTACGTTGAGAGCATATGCACCAAGACAAATTCCTTGTGTGTCCAATCAAACTTGGCCAATAAAAATTCTATTCTCACTTATCACCAACGAGACTGGCCAAGATCTACCCCAACATAAAACCAAACTGTTGGAGATGCAATAGCAAAGTCGGAACCTTCTTTCATCTATGGTGGACATGCCCTCCCATAAAAAAACTATGGAAAAAAATACAAACATGGAAACAACAAATCACAGCAATCTCATTAAAACTTACACCAGAAATATTCCTCCTGAGCATAATGGATCCGAAAAATAAAAAAGAAGACACATACCTAATACAACAAGAATCACAATAGCACAAAATTGGAAAAGAGACAATACACCAAATGAAAGAGAAATTATTTAAAAAAATTATGATTGTGCAGAAATGGATAGGCTCACCCAAAAACTTAAAAATAAAGAAGATTCAAGATTCTATAAGAATTGGGAAAAATTTTATGACTGGGTAAAAAATAAAAAACAAATGGAGAAAGGAAAGAAAAACAAGGAAATAATATAAAATGTAGATCAAAATATAATAATGGACAGTGTAGAAATGGCTATACAAAACATAAAACTCTGAATGGTTATATCGGATTATTATGAATTTTCTGATCAATCCAATACGATCTCTTCTCAAGTGTAATTTAGAAATGTATTGATAAAAATAAAATAACAACAAAACCGCGGCAATCATATGCTGCCCAATTAACAATCTAAACTTTTTTAGAACTATCATAGTTCAGTGGGGGTAAGGGGATGGGAGGAAGACCCAGAGGATTTAAAGGATAACGAACTATAAAGATATAGTACTTTAGCCACAATAGGTTATGATTTTGATATGTATATTGATCAGACAAAGTGTAACTGAATAGAATAATCATATTATGCCCGCGAGTATATGTTATCATAATGTTGTCAATTAAGATGCATCTTCCTCCCTTTGTATATAACTCTTTGTAAATTAATAAAAATTATTTAAAATAAAAAATAAAAAATAAATTCTATTCTATTCTATTCTATTTACAAATTATTTTCTTCAATTTATATTTTATTATATTGATAAAGATAATATTTTTAGCAATGTTTTGGTTAAGGTAATCATCGTTGTGGTGAAAGTGGCATGAATCAACTTTAAAAAGTGATTACTTTTTTAATTACTTAGGCGATACTATTTAAGCCAATTCTTCTGTGCATATATTTATTATATTATAATTTTTTATTTATTTATATTTTAAATAATTTTAAAAAATAAAGTTATATTTCTTTATACCCAAACCTTAGTGAAGTAAGATAGTAGTACATCTATATTCCTGTTCTCCAATGCACTTGCAAGGAGAGTCCAACGTGGGTAATTCTCCAGTCTCATTGGAGGGACTGAGTTTTAATTTAAACATTATGCAGGTACCGCCCCCTAGCCTACCAGTCATCAAAACTCAGTCGCAGTAATGGGACATTTTTTGAGTTTCTCCTCATAAGCATTAGTAGTAATATATGAATAAATACTATGTGTTTGTTTTGTTCTGAGTACTAATGCTTTTCTTTATTCCTTTTACTTGTTTGCAGGGTTTTTCGTGTATGGATTGGCTTCTCCTTTACAGCAACGGAGCAGGCCCTCCGAGGGCTCTGTCCGTTTGACTGTGGCGCCCTGCCCCCCCCCTTTTTGGTTCCATGGCATTGGCGCTCACGAGGACCGAAGCGCAGCCGTGGGGGGGGGGGCACTAAGCTAATAGGGCGACCAGGCTCCCGGCCTCCGAGGTCGCGCCTGGGGATAGGAGACGGTTGCCGCCGGAAAGGGCCTGCCCCGCCCGGCGAATAATACCTCAGCCGAAGATCTGGCGACCAAAGGAAGGCTGCACTGTAAACGCAGGGCAAGTCCATGGAAGGAAGAGTTGGTTATTGGGGCCCTGCATAAATATCAGAATGCAGCCTTCGGGGGAAAACGGCGGGAGCAGCTCTTGAGTTTCCCGCCGGTTGCCATGGCAACGGCATGGCGGCCATTTTTTGTTTGGCCGGTAGCTGTCAATCAAGAGGGTGAGAGGAGCGAGGCACGCTCCGAGGCAACCCCCCCCCTCCGTTTACCCAGCAACATGCAGCCGCATTGAGGTCACAGCCTCATTGCTTTGTTAGCTGCGTTGCGATCGGCATTATTACATTGTCTAACCGTGAGTGATTCATTATGACCGATAATTCGGCCCATCTGGGGGAGGAGGGGGCCAATTCCATCAGGCCCACTACCCCCAAGGACAAGCCTTCCTCCGAAAAGGCCAAGGCTAAATCTTCTCAGGCCGCCTCCCTTAAGGAAGCCGAGAAGAGGATACGGGCCCTGGAGAGGCAGCTAGAGATGGCCCAGAAACAGCCACCAGCGCCACAGGCCCAACCTAATTATCTTCGGGGGCCCACGCCCCCCCCGGCCTCCCCCTTACCAGGCATTGCTGGGGTTGTAGGCTCGGCTACAGAACGTGATTGGTCGCCTGAACGCCCCCTATTGTCCACTGGACCCCAATATACCTTGCCCATGGCCAGCAGCACGGGTGCTCAATACCACCAGCCCACAGCCACCTTTACACCGTCTGCTGTGGGTCTGAGGAGCTCGTTTGATACATGGCAAAGTATGCCTCAGGATCTCCAAAATCTAATAAGCAGTGTTTATGCTCAAGGGATTACGGTTGGGGCACAACAACAGGCCCCTGGGATTCCCATTCCACCAAAACAGAGGAATGTGTGGGCACCTCCTGCTCCAGCCTCCTTTCAAGGCTCCATGGAGGAGGATCTCTATCCCAGAGAGGAGGATAGTGAGGAAGGCGAGGGTTTGTCAGGAGATGAGCAACCACCTGAACCACCGAGCCTTGTAGGCCTCTTCAAGCCCTCTCTCTTTCGAATCATGTTAAATAAGGCTAAGTTGGTTTTTGAGGGAGCAGGAGAGGGGAAGTTACCTGCAGAAAACACTGCACAGGCCTCAAAAGGGGTCCTACTTTCAGTGCCAAAGAAAGAACCAGAAACCATTCCCTCCTCTGATATTTTCCTTGACAATATTAAAAGGCCTTGGGAAGCGCCAGCAGCAGCACAAGGCCCCTCTTTAATTGATAGGAAATACTATACCTTCGATCAGGAGATGGAATCGCTTTTAACACCTCCAACCATAGACACTCCTGTGGCAAGTTTGGTGTCCAACGCCTTGGTCCCTTCGGAGGTTTCGGAGGGTCTGAAGGCGGAGGACAAAAGAGCCGAGACGGTAGTCATGAAGACTCACCAAATGGCAGCCTGGGCCTTGCGAGCCGCCTCGGCTGCCTCATTTTTTAATAGGGCAACCATCCTGTGGATACAGGACATGCAAGCACGTGCAAGTCAGGAGGATGGCAGGTTCCGCCAAGATTTAAATAAACTGCTGGCGGCAACGGAGTTCTCCGCGGACGCTACCATGGATGCGGCAAAATTTGCATCCCGTGCGCTGGCATCTTCTTTGTCCTCCCGGAGATTAATTTGGCTACGAAGCTGGCAGGCGGACGTAAAATCAAAATGGCGCCTAGCTTCTGCCAAATTCCAAGGGGAACAGTTGTTCGGCGATTCCCTTGAAAAGGTCCTTATCAAGGACAAAGATAAAAAGAAGGTGCTCCCAAGATCCAACAGGAGAGCAGAACGACGGTTCCTCCCTTTCTATAGAAGGCAGAACTTTCGTGCAGAGCCCTCCTCAACCGTCTCTCAGGGTTCGAGGAATTTCTCTCAGGGCTCTTTCAACCAGGGAGGCTTCCGTCAGGATAGACCGTACTTCGCGGACCGCAGCAGACCCTACCAGCAGGGACGCCGTCCATACAGAGGTTCCAACTTTAAGGGTTCCAAACGTGGAAAATGACTCCTCAGACCCTTACCCTCTGGGGGGCAAGCTCCTCCACTTTGCCAACGCTTGGAGGGCTGCATCCCTCGACTCCTGGGCCGTGGACACAGCAGCACAGGGGTTGCGGATCAATTTTCTCCGGGTACCCCCACACCGCTTCATTGCTTGTCCTCAAGTGACAGACCCCCAGAAGAGGGCGCTGTTGCATCGGGAAATAGAGCACCTCCTGGAGATAGAAGCGATAGAGGAGGTTCCCTTTCACCTGAGGGGAACTGGTTTCTATTCCATCGTTTTCCTAGTCCCCAAATCTTCGGGCGGGGTCCGTTTGATTTTAAATCTGAAACGGTTGAATCTGTATGTGCGTTATCAAAAATTCAAAATGCACTCCCTCAGGTCTATACTGCAATCCATACGACCGGGTGACCTCCTCTCCTCCATCGATCTCAAGGAGGCCTACCTCCATGTACCGGTAGCACAGGAGCACAGACAATTCCTCCGGTTTTCCATCAACGGATCTCATTACCAATATCGAGCGATGCCATTTGGCCTGTCGTCAGCGCCGAGGACGTTCACCAAACTTCTGGACGTCCTCACGGCCACCTTGAGACACAGGTCAGTGCGGCTCATGGCATACCTCGACGACGTCCTGATCCTGTCCAAGTCCCGGGACCGGGCGCAGCGGGATCTCCAACTGACCATGTCGACCCTAAGGACTTTCGGGTTTACCATAAACCTGGAAAAGAGTCAGCTAATTCCTTCCACCAGGTTAGCTCACCTGGGCACCATCATCGATACAGACTTGTGCCAAGTTTTTCTATCGGAGGACAGACAGGCCAATATCCGGACTCTACTACAGGACTTGTCTTCTCAACCAAGACCTTCCCTGGCCTTTCTCTCCAAAATCCTGGGCACGTTGGTTTCTTGCATAGATGTGGTTCCCTGGGCCAGGTTACACATTCGAGACCTCCAATGGTTTCTCCTACCCTATCAAAGGAGAAAGACCAGCCATACCAGGCTGCAGGTGATTCTCCCTGCAGCGGTCAGGAGATCCATGCGTTGGTGGACCTCAACCGCTATTCAAAGGGGGTCCCCCTTTCGAGGACAGGATTTTATCACTCTCACGACGGACGCCAGCCTGTTCGGTTGGGGTGCTCACCTGTCATCCAATGTAGCCCAGGGCTTGTGGACTCCTCGGGAGTTGAAAACCATCAACATCAATTTCTTGGAATTGAGGGCAGTGTATCTCGCTCTGCTGAGTTTTTCCCATCTGGTGCAGGGCAGCCATGTCCTGGTTCTAACGGACAACGTTTCCGCTCGCTCTTACATCAACCACCAGGGCGGGACGAGATCCAGGCGCCTGATGCAGGAGGCCAACACTCTGTTCAAGTGGGCAGAGACTCACCTGGCCTCTCTCGCAGCCGAGCATATCTCAGGCCAGGAGAATGTGACGGCGGATTGGCTGAGTCGCAGGACTTTGGATCCGGGGGAGTGGAAGCTGGATCAAGGAGTGTTCCGGGCATTAACCGCTCATTTCAGCACACCGATCATAGACCTGTTTGCTACGTGCCACAACACACAGCTACCCCGCTTCTTTTCCCGGTTCCCATCTCCGGGTTCAGAAGGGGTGGATGCACTTCGTCTCCCCTGGCCAGTGGGGCTACTGTATGCATTCCCTCCTATCCGCATACTTCAGAGAGTGCTACACAAAATCATACAGGAACGAGCCGAGGTACTGCTGGTAGCACCTTTTTGGCCTCGGCGGGCTTGGTTCTCGGACTTGAAGGAGCTGTCCGTCTCCCCTCCTTGGAGAATCCCAGACGACCTGGTAGCCCTCAGTCAGGGGTGCATCGCGCATCCAGAACCTCAATGGTGGCACCTGACCGTGTGGCACTTGAGGGGGACCGTCTAAGACAATTACATCTCCCTGACACGGTCATCGCTACCATGCAGGCGGCACGCAGGCCTTCTACAAGGAGGATTTACCAATCCACGTGGTCAACCTTCTGCACCTTCTGTGAGGAACGGCAGCTCGATCCGGTAGCGGCCTTGCCTGGTACGGTTTTAACCTTCCTCCAGGCAGGATTAGACAAGGGACTGGCGCCAAACACGTTACGACGCCATGTGGCGGCGCTGTCTACAATCTTGAACCACGACCAGTACCAACCCTTGTCAAGACATCCTTGGATTCGTGATTTCTTAAAAGGAGCGTCAAATATTAGACCAGCTCCCGTCCATAGGTTTCCCTCGTGGGATCTATCTCTGGTCCTTAAGGCCTTGACAGCTCCACCCTTTGAACCGTTGAGGACAGTATCACTGCGGTTTTTATCCATCAAAACGGCTTTTCTAGTAGCCATTACCTCGGCCAGGAGGGTGTCGGAGCTGTCGGCCCTGTCAGTAAGATCTGACCTTTGTCTATTCCATCCGGACAGAGTAGTTCTTCGACTGGACCCGTCCTTCATTCCCAAAGTGAACTCGGGCTTTCATAGAACTCAAGAGTTAATATTACCTGATTTCTGTACACATGGCACGCACCCATCTGAGCTCAGATGGCATAAATTGGATGTGAGACGAGCACTAAAACTTTATATTCGAAGGACACAGGCTTTCAGGTCATCGGAAGCCTTGTTTATTTCCCTTTCATCACATGAACAAGGTACTAGAGTGTCTTCACGAACTATCAGTCGTTGGATAAGGATCTGCATCACTGAGGCCTATAAAGCGTCAGGACAGACTGTTCCTCAGGGAATTACTGGTCATTCAACACGAAGTGCGGCTGTTTCGGCAGCATGGTCTACGCAGGCTCCCATTGAAGAGATTTGTAGAGCCGCCACGTGGGCGGCTCCATCTACCTTCATCAAGCATTACCGGATTGATACCTTTGCTTCCGCGGAAGCTGCCTTTGGGAGGAGGGTGTTACAAAGGGTGTGTTCCTCTTAACCGCCCTTGGTCCTGTTTCCCTCCCTGTTCATGTCTTGGGTATATCCCACGTTGGACTCTCCTTGCAAGTGCATTGGAGAAGAACCGTTGAAACTTACCTGAACGGTCTTCTCGATGCACTGCAAGGAGAGTCCAAAACCCACCCGATTGGTGGACCAAGGGTTTCCTTTTTTGTCTGACATTGTTAAGAATTTGGTCCTGGCGTATGCCTTCCAGTTGTTAATAAAAAAAAAAAAAGTTATAGTTTACTGCTCCTTCGTTTCTTTATGACTGGTAGGCTAGGGGGCGGTACCTGCATAATGTTTAAATTAAAACTCAGTCCCTCCAATGAGACTGGAGAATTACCCACGTTGGACTCTCCTTGCAGTGCATCGAGAAGACCGTTCAGGTAAGTTTCAACGGTTCTTCTCTTGTTCATAAAGATTTTAATGTTATTTTAACAGGAGGCCTTAAAAAGCTATAACACGCCATTGTTAAAAGCTTATTACAGCTCTTTGGAAGATAGCAGGTACTATATTATAAATACAATTTTATATCTAAAATTTTACATTAGACAATAAAAGTTTAAGTTACTACTTATTGTAATTGTTGATATTACTACTAAGAAAGATAGTAGTATTTAGATTTCAGTAAGTAATTAATAACTTGTTTTAAACACACCCGTATCTATCACAAATGAAATTGTAATTAACTAAAGAATTCCAACAGAAATAGTATTATTTCAAGAAAAAAGTTTTTCAGATAATAATGAAAAATAAATATTGGATTAGGCAATTCAACGAACATAGTGAGATTATAAAAATATATTATCTGAGTTGGGATAAAAATTCTTTTAGGCAGTTAATACATTGTGAAATATAACTGTCATTTCCATAATTATGTATAATTTCTCTAGGTTTGGGATTATTCTTGAAAAGATTAAAACTGTTATTAATGATGATACAAGATACACAAAAGGATGTTTGAATATGAGAACTCAAAAGTGCTATGCGGTGAAACCTAATATAAATGAATTTCTTGATATAGCACGAAGAACTTACACTGAAATTGTGGATGATATAGCTGGTATGGGAAGACAATTTAGAATAATAATGTACTAGAATATATTTGTTTATTTATTATTATATATAGTTGCCATCATCTCACCATGGGGCTGGCTTACAACAATAGAACATAAAATTATAAAACATGTAAATTTAATAATGAAACAATAAAAATAAATATTGAAGTACAGCAATATATACTCTTTAATAATTTACAATATAGTTCAGAGTATTAGTGCATTCAGAAATATGTGCCTTACAAATAAATATATGAATGTATATTTAAGAAAATGCAGTCTTAAATTTTCAGTGTTTAAGTCAAATAAAATTACCGTATTTTCCGGCGTATAAGACGACTTTTGAACCCCTGAAAATCTTTCCCAAAGTGGGGGGTTGTCTTATACGCCGGGTACTGATTCCACAGCACCGTTCCCCATAGGCTGCGCCTGCGCAGACCAAAATACCGCCCCGCGCACCCTTTTCCATGGGCGCGCAGTCCCCATCCCCCTGCCAGCCCATGGGGGGGCGGGGGCGGGTAGGCGCCAACAGTAGAAGGCGCTGCCCCTGCCTGATCCGCTCCCTCGCCTCCTCTTCCACCGAAAGAAACGCGCCGAAGCTGCCTGCTTAAGCCTCGCATTGCTCCACCCTGCTTCGTCCTGCCTGTAATCCTCCGTTGTGTTTTTTTTTGGGGGTGGGGAAGCGGCGGGAAAGCCCTGTGCTGGCCAGGAAAGCCGGGTTTGCTTTCCGTGAAAGCAGCATGCCTTTTAAACACGCTGCTTTCCTGGACCTCTTTCCTGGGGGGGGGGGGAGTGGCCTCCTCCCCCACCCACCCAGGAAAATGTTGCAAGAAAGCAGCATGTTTAAAAGGCGCGCTGCTTTTACGGAAAGCAAACCAGGCTTTCCTGGCCAGCACAAGGCTTTCCCGCCGCTCCCCCCCCGAAAACACAACGGAGGTCCAGGATGACAGGTGAAGCGGGGTGGAGCAACGCGAGGCTGAAGCTCGTACCGGAAGACCTCCGTTGTGTTTTCTGCTGGGGGTGGGGGGCAGGAGGACCTTCATGGCTTTTCCGGGCAGCTGGCTTGAGCCTGCTGCATGTCAGCAAAGCCGGAGACGTGGAGAGAAAGGAAAGAGAGGGAGGGATAGAGGAGAGGAAAGAAGGAGGGAAGGGAGAGAAAAATGAACGAGAGGGAGAGAGAAAGGGAGGAAGAGAGGAAGGAATGAAGAGATAAATATAAAGGGAGAGAGGGAGGGGAAGGAAGGAAAAGAGAAAGAGAAAAAAGTGGAAGGAAGAGAGAAGGAAAGAAAGGGAGAGAGAAAGAGAGAAGACAGGAAGGAAGAGAGAGTGAGAGAGGGAAAGAAAGAAAGAGTGAGAGAGGAGAGAGGAAAGAAGAGAGAGAGAGTGAGAGAGAGGAAGAAAGCAAGAAAGAGAAAGGAGTGGAAGGAAGAGAGAGGGAGAGAGAAATGATAGAAAAAAGGGGGGAAGAGAAATGAGAAAATGATTGAGGCAGAGAATGACAGGAAAGAGAGAGAAATAGAGAGAGAAGTGACTCTTGATTTAAAGCATATGGTAAAAGCACTTAAATAATAACAGAGAAACACCCCCCCAGCCCTCACCTGTTTTTATTAATAGTTATGTTTTTGGATTTGCTGGTTGTTTTAGTTTTAATAGTAATAGAGTTTTGTTTTGTTTTATTATTAATTTATTTTAATAAAAAAGTAGAGATTTTATTTATTTATTTATTTATTTATTTATACTTCTATGCCGCCCAGTCCCAAGGGGACTGCCGCTCAGACACTATACTTTTCCGCCGCTTCTTTCTTCTCCGCCTCGCCTCCGCTACTCCCGCTGCCACCTTTGCTCTCCCCGCCGGGGGTAGTCTTATACGGCGAGTATATCTCAAATTCTATATTTTAACTGGAAAAGTTAGGGGGTCGTCTTATACACCCAGTCGTCTTATATGCCGGAAAATACGGTATTTAAAGATTATAAAATGTTATTCACATTGGGCAATATCTCCTAGAATATTCTTCTTTCTTGACTATTTTGAAATAAATGGGAACTGTGTCAGCTTTAACAATTTCTTCATATTTGTTAGCCAGCTGACAAATTTAAAGAAAGTGATATCAAAAAGAAATGAGTATACAGTAGGTAATAGATAGAGGCATATATTAGAATAGAATAAATAGGAAAGTTACATGTGAGATAAATTTATTTTTTATGGATTATGACAGAGTTAGTGTATGGAACAGGGATCTCTACTTATGGCCCTCTAGGTCAGTGATGGTAAATCTTTTTTCGTTCAAGTGCCAAAAGGGTGTGTGCGTGTGCGATAGTGTGTGTATGTGTGCCCACATCCATAATGCAATGCCCTCCCACCACACATGCACACTCACACACTCCCCCCCCCCCATGTTCCCCTCCACCCATGCTCACAGGCCTCACTAAAACCTACAGACTTCCAATAGGTCTGTTGGACCATTTTTCTCCATCCCCAGGGTTCAGGAGGCTTTCCTGAAGCTTGGGGAGAATGAAAATGGTGGAAAAGTAGGCCAAAAATCAATTGGGCAGCCTGCGCATGGGTGCCGGAGCTGACATAGGGCAACACCTTGTGTGCCCTTAGATATGGCTCCATGTGCCACCTATGGCATGTGAGCCATAGATTCACCATCAGGCTCTAGGTCCTATTGTATATGTCCTTCCTTCTTCCCTTTCTCCCTCCCTATATTTTGAATTTATTTGTGGGAAAGGGTTGTCATATGAATTTTCCTTATGTGGAAAACAAACTATAAAACACTATTTATATTTTTCAAGATTTAATGCTTTTTAAAGAAGGAAGCTGTTTACATGCTGTGGAATTATAAAGAGGAATAATTTGTGAATTACTTCTTGAATCACAATTATTTTGACCCAAGGAAAGTTCTGAAATTTCAGATGTGAGACGTTAACTCCTTGATACTATTTTTTTTATTACTTTCTGCTCATTTTTCTAGTGACGTAATACTAATACAAAGTTATTTTCCTTTTTTTAAAAAGAACCTATTATTTTCTGATATATTAATATGAATTAACACACTAATTAATTTTAGTGTCAGTTCAGTGTGGTTGACTGACATTACTAAAATTTTTATTTATACCTTACAATTAAGGAATGATAACACAACTTGCAGACAAATATAACCTTCCTTTGAAAACAAGCTTTAGTTCAGCTCGAGGATTTTTTATCCAGATAAGTGCTGATTGTGCAGCAGTACACAATGGTCAACTTCCTTCAGAATTTACCAAGGTAAGCAGTTTGAAAATGTTGGCTCTCAAATCGATTATTTTATTTTATTTTATTTTCATCCTGTGTTTAGTACTTTATAAGTAACTCAAGGCAGCAGACATACATTATTCTTATTCTTCCTCCTATTATTGCCACAATAATCATGTGAGGTGAATTGACTGAGAGAGTGACTGGCCCTAAGTTACCCAGCAGGCTTCTATGCCTGAGGCATGAAAATTGGTCAACTCAATTTAACTAATTTATTTTTTCACTAAAGAATACTGCTGATTTTTATATAAATAACAAAGTATATAATGTAACAAATTGTATTTTTATTTTATTATTTCCATAATTTGTATAGACTGAATTATCTTTGCAGTCTGTTTTCAGTATTTGTGTACAGTGATCTCTTGATTATCGCGAGGGTTACGTTCCAAGACCTCTCGCGATAATCGATTTTCCGCGGTATAGTGGTGCGGAAGTAAAAACACCATCTGCGCATGCGCACCCTTTTTTCCATGTCCGCGCATGCGCAGATGGTGGAGCCGGGGAGCGACGAAAGTTCGGAAGCTGACAGATTGCTTTGAATGTCGGCTGCCCCCGCCCCCCCAGCACCCGCTCGCCCGCCGTTCGCCGCTCGCTCGCCCGCCTGCCCGGCCGGCCGCTCACTCACTCGCCGCTCTCCTGTTCGCTCGGCCGGCCGCTGCCCGGCTGGGGAGGTGGATTCGCCGCCCCCACCAGCCCGATCTCTCTCTGGTGGCTGGGGAGGTGGATTCGCCGCCCCCACCAGCCCGATCTCCCTCCGGTGGCTGCCGCCCCCACCAGCCCGATCTGGGGAGGTGGATTCGCCGCTCCTCGCCGCCTTCGCCTCGCTTCGCCTCAGCTGCTGCCCGCTCCCTTCATCTTCTCCCCAAACTCCTCCTTCTCCGCCAAAGCAGCCACCGCAGTCGAGCGCGTGAGCGATGCAGGGCAGCCCAATGCCGCCAGGAGGGGAATCCAAGCCGGTGGCTGGGGACGCGGATCCACTGCCCTCGCAGCCCGATCTCCCTCTGTGTGAGGGGGGGCGACGAACCGACGATCGGGGGCTGTCCGTCCCTGTTGGGTGGTGCAGGGCAGGCACAGGGAGGGAGGGAGAGAAAGGAAAGAGTGAGAAAGGGAGGGAGAGAAAATTGAATGAAGGGAGAGAAAGAAAGAGTAAGAGGTAGAAAGGATAGAGAAAAAGGAAGAGAAAGGGAGAGAGAAGTGACTCTTGGTGATGACGTATGACGTCATTGGATGGGAAAAACCGTGGAGTATTTTTTAATTATTATTTTTTGAAAAACCGTGGTGTAGCGTTTCGCGAGGATCGAGATCGCGAAAATCAAGGGATCACTGTAATGTTATAACACAGTTTAATAGGAGATACTGAATGAATGTTGCTGCCTTTGTATATCAGGTCTGGAATAAATTATCATTTATTACTATTTATCTTTTAACAACGAACAATGTTACCATCATAACTTACTAATACTATAATTTTGTGTCCTTGCTCTGTTACTAGTATAATTGGCTAAATGTTTAAAAATAATTAATATATTTCTATTTCTTTCTTTCTTTATTTCTTTTTTATTCATTCATTCATTCATTCTATTTTTTTTAATGCCGCCCTTCTCCTTAGACAGCTTACAACATGTTAGCAATAGCACTTTTTAATAGAGCCAGCATATTTTTATTTTATTATCATGATCATAATTTATCAATTGCTGCTTGCATGTCCACTGAGAGCTTATGCACTGGAAACAAATTCCTTGTGTGTCCAATCATATTTCTTCATTAAAGAATTATATTCTATTATAAAGAATTATATTGTATTGTATTGTATTTTAGCACACACTTTAGAGATATTTTTTGGTATGATTATAAAAACATAAGAAGAGCCATGCTGAATCAGCATTCTGTGTCACACAGTGGCCCACCAATTGTACATAGGGATCTTGAGCAGAAAGAGAAGGCAAAACCCTCCCTTTCCCTTGACCCCCAACAAATGGTACTCAAAGGAATTCTGCCTGCCTCAACAAGCATAGAGGCGGCACTTGGACATCCGTTTTAATAACCACCGATACACTTGGCATCCTTGAATCTGTCTAATCCTGCCTTGAAGCTATCAAGGCTGACAGCTGTCACGACCTCTTCTGGAAGTGAATTCCATAAACCAATGAACCTCTGGGTGAAGGAATATTTCCTTTTATTTGTCCTCACTTTCTTATCTATGAGCTTTAGGGAGTACCCCCTCGTCCTAGTATTGTGTGATAGAGAAAATAATTTTTCTCTATCCCCCTTTTCTATCCCATGCATGATTTTATACACTTCGATTATTCAACATATTTAATATATTATTAATATATTTTAATATCCAGTTCAAAAATTTCTCACAGATTACTAAAATGAAAAACGTATATAGTTTTACTTCACCCGATTTAATGAAAATGAATGAAAGATGCCATGAATCCTTGAGAGAAATCTATCACATGACTTACTTGTGAGTAACGATTATATTCATTATTGTAAGTAGAATCACTGTGTTAAAGGATTATTTAATAATGAGACTTTTAAAATTGTTTTCATGAAGAACCGTAGACTATAAAGTCTGTGGATTTAAAGACAAGGACTGTGCCTCAATTCTGGATCCAAACTGGATTTTTAGAAGTTTTAGGACTCTTTCCTGTCTTCATGATTTAGTCTCTACTACTTGATGCTTGTTGTACGGTGTACATAATTTAGATGTCTGCCAGTAATCAGACACCATAATGGGTGTTACATAAGCAAATACCATTGTGTTTCATTTAGCCTTCCCAGAAAAAAATATTTTTTTTTTATTTTGGTTTTGCATTTCAGGACTGGCCATTTTCCTCAAAAGGGACTCTGGCACTCTTTTATTAGCAGCCTCTACCCAAGAAATGAAATACACTGAAAACTTACAATTTTGAAGGCAAGAGGTCTCTTTAGAGCCACCTTGTGTCATCTCTACAAACTGTCACTGGTCTTGTGGCAAACTATATAATAGATGCACAAGTGACTTATATTGTATATATCATTTATCATATCTTTGTCTGTGAATGTACAGTGATCCCTCGATTATCGCGAGGGTTCCATTCCAAGACCCCTCGCGATAATCAATTTTTCACGATATAGCGGTGCGGAAGTAAAAACACCATCTGCGCATGCACGCCTTTTTTTCCATGGCCGCGCATGCGCAGATGGTAGAGCCGGGGAGCGACGAAAGTTCGGAAGCCGACAGGTTGCTTTCAATGTCGGCTGCCCCCGCCCCCCCAGCACCCGCTCGCCCGCCGTTCGCCGCTCGCCCGCCTGCCCGGCCGGCCGCTCGCTCACTCGCCGCTCTCCCATTCGCTTGGCCGGCCACTGCCCGGCTGGGGAGGTGGATTCGCCGCCCCCACCAGCTCGATCTCCCTCCGGTGGCTGGGGAGGTGGATTCGCCGCCCCCACCAGCCCGATCTCCCTCCAGTGGCTGCCGCCCCCACCAGCCCGATCTGGGGAGGTGGATTCGCCACTCCTTGCCGCCTTCGCCTCGCTTCGCATCAGCTGCTGCCCGCTGCCTTCATCTTCTCCCCAAACTCCTCCTTCCCTGCCAAAGCAGCCACCGCAGTCGAGCGCGTGAGCGATGCAGGGCAGCCCAATGCCGCCGGGAGGGGAATCCAAGCCGGTGGCTGGGGATGCGGATCCACTGCTATCGCAGCCCGATCTCCCTCTGTGTGGGGGGGGCGACGAACCGACGATCAGGGGTTGTCCGTCCCTGTTGGGTGGTGCAGGGCAGGCACAGGGAGGGAGGGAGAGAAAGGAAAGAGAGAGAAAGGGAGGGAGAGAAAATTGAATGAAGAAGGGAGAGAAAGAAAGAGTAAGAGGTAGAAAGGATAGAGAAAAAGGAAGAGAAAGGGAGAGAGAAGTGACTCTTGGTGATGACGCATGACGTCATCAGATGGGAAAAACCGTGGAGTATTTTTTAATTATTATTTTTTGAAAAATCGCGATGTAGCGTTTCGCGACGATCGAGATCGCGAAAATCGAGGGATCACTGTATATGTGCATGTGTTTATACACACGCGAATACTCCAAAGGTAATTTAAACATAAAATAGAAGCAATAAAAATAGAAGTTTTGTAAGTTTAGTTCCCCTTTTAGAACAAAATGTTTTCTTTGATAATTAAATCAATTCTAGGTGTATTCAATAAAGAGTGCATGTGCAACTGAACATTTCATTCACTATGAACTTTTCAACTCATCTCTGGCATTAGCTAAAAACAGCTGATCCATTTCCAAAGAATAAATATGTGTACAGTGGTACCTCTACTTAAGAACCTAATCCGTTCTATGACCAGGTTCTTAAGTAGAAAAGTTTGTAAGTAGAAGTATTTTTCCCATAGGAATTAATGTAAAAGCAAATAATGCCTGCAAAACCATTAGGAAAGAAATAAAAGCTCAGAATTTGGGTGGGAGGTGGAGGAGGAAGAAGAGGAGGGGGACAGTTGCTACTGAAGGAAGAAGGTGAGATGAGGGGAATCAAAAAAATCCAAAACTTTAAGGCTTAAAAAAAAAAGAGGGATTCTGAGGCGGCGAGGAGCACACGCCTCTCATATACACGGCGCGAGGCAGCCTCCAATACACTACGCCAGAGAGAGAAACCCAGGGGGAATGGCAGGAAACTAGTCTGGCCTTCATGCCACTCTCAAATTTCCTAGGAAATTTTTCCGGGTTCTGGTTCTTAAGTAGAAAATGGTTCTTAAGAAGAGGCAAAAAAATCTTGAACACCCAGTTCTTATCTAGAAAAGTTCTTACGTAGTCAATAAAATAATAGGAAAGCAGTACTGGGATACAATCCCACAAATAACAGAATGCTCTCAGTTCGAATCCAATAAAAACCATTCAACATCACAGTAGTCCAAGTCTATGCCCCAACCACTGGTGCTGAAGAGGCTGAAGTTGATCAGTTCTAGGAAGCCCCACAACACCATCTAGTGTTAACACCAAAAAATAATGTCCTTATCATCATGGGGGATTGGAATGCTAAAGTAGGAAGCCAAAAGGTAACCGGAATAACAGGTAAATTTGGCCTTGGAGTACAAAATGAAGCAGGGCACAGGTTGATAGAATTTTGACAAGAGAATACAATAGTCATAGCAAAGACTCTTTTCTAACAACCCAAGAGATGATTCTATACATGGACATCCTCAGACAGTCAAAATAGAAATCAGATTGATTGTGTGCTCTGCCGCCAAAGATGAAGAAGCTCTATACAATCAGTAAAAACAAGACCAGGAGCCGACTGTGGCTAAAATCATGAACTCCTTGTTGCAAAATTTACACTTAAATTGAAGAAAGTAGGAAAAAGCACTAAGCCGTTCAGGTATGAACTAAATCATATCCCTGATGAATATACAGTAGCGATGACAAATAGATTTAAGGAATTAGATCTGATAGACAGGGTGCTTGAAGAATTATGGATGGAGGTTTTGCAACATGGTACAAAAGGTAGCAACTAAAACCATCCCAAAGAAAATGAAATGCAAGAAAGCAAAATGGCAGGAAGGAATCACTGGAGAAGAGCTTAATGCTAGGAACAATTGAGGGCAAAAGCAGTCGGCGTGAGCTTAAATGGATTCCGGGGGATGGTAGAGGACAGAAAGACCCGGAGGAAGACCTGGAGTCCACGGGCTCACAATGGGTCAGACACCACTTTGTAACTAACAACAAGAACAACAATGGCACACTTGGTAATATAGGTAGTTAAAGAACTAGACAACTGAAGGTATAAAAGAGAAGCCTTTTTATTTTTCTGTCCTCTATTTTGTAAAAAGGTGATTAGAGCTTGATGAAGTAAATCAATCAGCAGACTAATTCTCCTGAGTTGTATTCTATTCTGGTCACGAAGGAAAGAAAAAAAATGCTAAAATCAACTCTTTCACTGTGGAGCCAGAAAAGGAGCATCTCAATTCTAGTCACAAACTGACTTATCAAGGATATTGAGCAAAATATCTCAGAAAGAAGGCTGCATGTAGGTTTATTATTTTGATGCCTCCAGAGATACTGCCAGCAAAGTTTAAAGACAGCAGCCTCAATTTTAGCCCTTGAATGATTAACATTCTGTAGCATATAATCAGGCCTAAGAGTTATTAAACATGCTGTTTGTCTTTGAATTTGTGTTATAAAACCATTGAAATGATTGCTTATCAATTTACTTTGCAGCAATTGCTTTCTTTAAATTAATTGTGCATTATATGAAGAAACATAAAAACATTCCTCATTATGTTCTACATCAAGTGCTAATAAATTTTATAGACTGACTGTATCAGAGTTTCATAAAAATAAAAATTACACTGTTTTTAATACCCTTCATAACTGCATGTGCTTCAGAGGTAGGTTGTGGATCTTTTTGCTGCTGGTTTGTTCAAGGTTATGTCGGCTCCATGATGTCATTACCGGTTTACTAATTGTTCTAAAGCAGTGATGGTGAACCGTTTTTTCCTCAGGTGCCGAAAGAGCGTGAGTGCCCACACCCACAATTCAATGCCTGGGAAGGGCAAAATCAGCTTCCCCCAAACAGTGTTCACTCTAATTTTTTTTCAGTGTGAGCAGAAAAGTATAATGTCTGAGCGGCACATTTCCATGCCTGGACATGGATCAGTTAGAAACAAAAGGGGGTCACGTGACCTCAGGACACACAGCAACGGTCATAAAAATGAAACGGCAGCGATGTTTTGATCTTCCGATCATTGGGCTGCTGCGAAGGTCCTAAGTGTGAAAAAGGAGCATAAGTCACTTTTTTCAGGGCCGTTGTGACTTTGAACGGTCAGTAAATGAACCAATGAGGCCAACGTTTCTATCTCCTGAGTAAGACAGTTATTAAGTGAGTTCTGCCTCATTTTACCACCTTTCTTGCCACAGTCGTTAAGTGAATCCCTGCAGCTGCTTGAACATCCCAAAAGATGTTAACATAAACCTGGAACATGGCCAGAGTAAAAGCAACATCGGATCTTCCACCAGCCCCTTGTAAATGGGCAGCAGGGCGGTAAAAGAGGAGGTGGTGGAGGCAAGGGGCTTGCATGTGCCCCCCACCCCTTCACGGCACAGGGGCCCGTTGACGTCAAGGCCACCTGGGGAAGCGGCACGCAGCAACAAAGCCGGAAAAGCCGGGCAGGGCTTAGAACCCACGGGGCGCCGGCTCCATCGCACTGGCATGGAAAAGTTTGGGCTGAGCTTGGTTTTTCCCTGCGCCCCAGCGCGCTGCGTGCGTTAGTGGGAACATTTTCCCCAACCCCCGAAGGCCTGTTTCCCAACTTCTGGTGGGCCCAGTAGACTCGTGTTTCACTAGCCCATGCTCCAAAGGCTTCCCTAGAGCCGAGGGAGGATAAAAACATCCTGCCCCATCTTCCCAGAGGCTCTCTGTAAACCCAAAACACCCACCCAGAACTTCTGTGCGAGCAAAAATCAGCACACACATGTACATTGGAGCTGAGCTAGGGCAATGGCTTGCCATAGGTTTGCCATCACTGTTCTAAAGAATCGGTTAGAACAGGGGTCCCCAACCACCGGGCCGCGGACCAGTACCGGGCCGCGGGGCATGTTGCACTGGTCCGTGGAGTCAGCAGCTACCGGCCCTCATCCCGCCACCCCCTCCCTCCAGCGCTTCGCCTCCCGCCGGGCAAGAGGCCTCGGGAGGCAGGTTCTGCCGGCCACAGGACAATGGACGGGACAGAGGGGTGGGAAGGACCGAGAGGCTCAAGCCTCTTTTGGCTTCTGTGGCGGGGCGCTTTTGCGTTTTTGGCTGGGGGGAGGCAGGAGGGCCAGCCTGACCCCCTCTCTCCAGCGCTTAGCTCCCGCTTTGCAAGAGGGCTTGGGAGGCAGGTTCTGCCGGCAAAAGGGCGATAGTGGGAAAGAGGGGCAGGGAGGACCAGCACCCCCATGCTTAATCCCGCCCCCAACCACACCCCTTTCTGCCCCCACCGGGCCATAGAAAAATTGTCTTGCTGAAACTGGTCCCTGGTGGAAAAAACGTTGGGGACCACTGGGTTAGAACCAGTAGGAACCAGAGAGCCTCCGGAGCCTGGGGAGGTAGAAAATGAGCCCTCCACAACCCATTTTTGCTCCTAGGGGGGTGCAGGAGGCTGAGTCCTGTTTGTCACATACCCCTGGCCATGCCCAACATGGCCACGCCCACCCAGTCGGTCATTAGGGTAGAGAACCAGTTGTTACTTTATTTGAATCCCACCACTGCTTGGCACATTAACCCATGAACCCTAAAAATACATTTTGCACTTCAGATTTTTGAATCTGAAAATCTCTGATAGTGCGTAGTTTCATAAGATAACCAAACCCCTTTTATACCGGTACTAGTTTATTTCTAATATTTGTAAAATATTTCTAGCCTTAATTGTTATTCAATTCTGATAATGTATGATATAATAATGTAGTTATTTTGCACCACATAAATTCTATTAACATTTTTCTTTAAATATGTAATTTTTTTCAGCTATGTAAACAAAAATTTCTTGGAATATACTGATGCCATAGTAAATTATTTTAAATTGTAAAATAATGTTTATCCTTATTTACAGGATAGTGTGTAAACTATTGAGTGAAATCTATGAGCATATCCATTGCTTGTACAAACTCTCTGACACTGTCTCTATGCTAGATATGTTGCAGTCATTTGCCCATGCTTGCACTCTCTCTGACTATGGTAAGTTATTTTGTTTCTTAAAACAACTTCCACTGAAAAGTTATTTTTTTAACCATATCTACAAAATAATTCACTACAGTAGTTCTTAGCAACTGCCTTGCTTATTGACAATTCACAGTTAAAAAGGTGATCAAGTTACAAAGATTTTTTTAAGTTCAAGCCTCACATTTTTTTTTATTATTATTATTATTATTATTATTATTATTATTATTATTATTATTAATTTGATTTGTATGCCGCCCCTCTCCGCAGACTCGGGGCGTCTAACAACAATGATAAAAAACAACATGTAACAATCCAATTTAATAAAACAACTAAACTATTTATGACCATCACAAGTCTATAAAGAAAAAAAAGTTGAAGTAAGAGCATCAGCACAGTTGTTGCAGTTGTTGCAGTTTCACTTGTGATCACTTTGCTTAACAATCAGGTTTGGTGGTCTTAATTGTGGTTACTAAACAAGGACTACTTGTAGGAACACCTAATATAATGCAAAGAAATACTTAAGTAATGTAAAAAAAATTAAACAATAGTTTTGAGCATAATCTATCTGCCTCATTGAATGATTGCATCAGCATGCAAATTCATAAGATGTATTTTACAGTGCTGTCCTATTATGACAGCCCATACCTCTGATTCTTTGACACACAGATTAATATTTGAGTAAAATACTATTGTTCTATTATAACAAAGTTAAAAGTAGAACATATAATATTTGAAAACCTTCTTGGCAGGATTTTATTAATAAATGTTGATAAAGGTTGTGCACATAGTTCTCTCTAGCAATTCTACAATTCTGCCATTGGAGGTCTCTTGCAATATTGTATCTCAAAAGAAATATAGAAACATAGAAGATTGATGGCAGAAAAAGACCGCATGGTCCATCTAGTCTGCCCTTATACTATTTCCTGTATTTTATCTTAGGATGGATATGTTTATCCCAAGCATGTTTAAATTCAGTTACTGTGGATTTACTAACCATGTCTGCTGGAAGTTTGTTCCAAGCATCTACTACTCTTTCAGTAAAATAATATTTTCTCACATTGCTTCTGAAGATTGCTAACCTCAAATTGCTAACCTCAGATTGTGCCCCCTTGTTCTTGTGTTCACTTTCCTATTAAAAACACTTCCCTCCTGAACATTATTTAACCCTTCAACCTATTTAAATGTTTTGATCATGTCCCCCATTTCCCTTCCATCCTCCCGACTATATAGATTGAGTTCATTAAGTCTTTCATAATATGTTTATGCTTCAGACCTTCCACCATTTTTGTAGCCTGTCTTTGGATACATCCAATTTTATCAATTGGATGGGTGCAATTGAGCTCCAAGTCTTTGGAGAGGGGCAGCATACAAATCTAATATATTATTATTATTATTATTATTATTATTATTGTTGTTGTTGTTGTTGTTATCATCATCATCATCATCATCATCATCAATATCTTTTTGTAGGTGAGGTCTCCAGAACTGAACACAGTATTCCAAATGTGGTCTCACCAGTGCTCTATATAGCGGGATCATAATCTCCCTCTTCCTGCTTGTTATACCTCTGGTTATGCAGCCAAGCATTCCACTTGCTTTCCTTATCGCCTGACTACACAGTTCACCCATTTTGAGACTGTCAGAAATCACAAGCCCTAAATCCTTCTCTTCTGAAGTTTTTGATAACACAGAACTACCAATACAATACTCAGATTGTGAATTCATTTTCCCCAAGTGCATTATTTTACATTTGGAAACATTAAACTGCAGTTTCCATTGCTTTGACCACTTATCTAGTAAAGCTAAATCATTTGTCATATATTTTCAAAACAGCAATTTCCAATTTCTTTCTTTGATTATATTGCATTCTTGCCCTAGCTTCTCATTTCTAAAATAAATATGCAACTGGAAAATTATATAGGTTAAACTTATTGAATTAGATTTAAATTGGAAGAAATTGCATATTCAGAGGTCTTCAAACTTGGCAACTTTAAGATTTGTGGACTTCAACTCCCAAAATTCTCCAGCCAGCTTTAAGTGTTAAAGTTGCCAAGTTTGAACACCCTTGGCATATATGTTAAGATACACAAGTTTCACTTTTCTTTAATTTAGGCTGCAGGCAATGGAACACCTAACATATTTGATATCTTTAACTGGATCATTTCTAAACAGCTCCTTTCTTTATTGCTGAGAGTCAGTTTGGTGTAGTAACCAAAATGCCAGACTGGAAATTGGGAGACTATAAATTCTAATCCTACTTTAGTTACACAGCCTACTGGGTGATCTTGGCCCAGTTTCTTCTCTCAGTCATACGGAAGAGAAATTGGCAAGTCATTTCTGAAAAATGCTGCCAGGAAAACTACGGGGGACAGTTGCCGATTGTGACTTGAAAGCACTTTTTCTCCCTTCATCACTGCTGTGTAGCCACCCACTGCCAAACAGCAGATTGCCATGAAGGCAGTAACAACTCTACACCCACTGTTAGCCTCTTTATGTTTAAAAAAGAATTCCCTTTATTGCCTGCATCCAAAGTGGACCTCATACACATGGTCCTCCTTGGCACACCCCTGGCTGGAGGGCTGTGTAGTTTTGTGAGAATAAGTTTTAATGAAAAAATACACTTATTTACCCATATGTAGGATTGCACTATTCCTAAAATTTTATATGTTCTTCTGGAAATGGTCATATTAAAAATTTCAGAACAGTGCGAGTCTACACGTTGTTTAAATTACATAACATACATTTCTGGAGGGTTCATAAACCAGCTTGTGTTACAAAATGCTTGTCAATAAAATGAGTATTAAAATATATTATATTTCTTCCTTCTAGTACGTCCTGAGTTTACAGATACTTTAGCAATAAAGCAAGGATGGCATCCAGTTCTTGAAAAAGTACATTTTGAGAAACCTGTCCCCAATGATACCTATATCACAGAAGGAAGCAATTTTATAATAATTACAGGACCAAATATGAGTGGAAAATCAACCTACCTAAAACAAATAGCCCTTTCTCAGATTATGGCACAAATGGGTAAATAATAGCTTCTCTGAATATATAAGCTAAAGTGAGTTCAAATGCACTAAACCTATGAACATCTGGCATTTGTTTTGTTCCTTTCTTTAATTGGCAGGTTCTTTTGTCCCAGCAGAATATTCTTCTTTTAGGATTGCTGAACAAATATTTACCAGAATAGGTATGGATGATGATATAGAGACAAATTCATCCACATTCATGAAAGAAATGAAAGAGGTATTCATTTAATTAAGTCAGAGATTGTTAGTTACTAAATGGTCTTGATTCATATTTAATTGATTCATAGGATAGAAGTTAGAACAAAATGATACTATGCATGTCATGATGTCACATATAAATGTGGCAAATGTGATGACTGTATCCTTTTGCTTCATATGATACAAAACAATGATTGAAGGTAAATATATGTTGAAGTAGACCCAAGACACAGGGTGAGTTGAGAACGGTACGTTTTATTCAGCTCAGTGAGTAAAAGTGACTTTCAGCAATACCGTCTGCTTTGCCTGGGAGAAACCGCTTCTTTTATACATTTGCGGTTCCCGCCAAAGCAAAGAGCAGCCGCGTCTGAGCCAATCAGGAGCGACTTCCTTATTTGGCTCAGACAGCGCTTCAAAAGAGGAACAAACTATTTACAGAGATACAAGGTAGCCATTTCAGGATACAACATATGTGTCTCAGAATAACGTTGCGGGATCCAATCTGGGTTGATCACAGCCACTGCTACCGGAATGGTAAGGTGCTACGTTCCGGTAGCGATTTTCGGGTTGCGCACATAGCTGCATGTCCCCAATGCACATGCACGTATGTACGAGATTTGGCTTCTGCACATGTGCAGCAAGCGAAATCTCGTATGAAGATGCTCATGTGATTTTCACCAATTTTTTCTTTTGCGCGTGCGAGATTTTGCTTGTTGCACATGCGCAGAAGCCAAATCTCAAGCCGATGGGCGCTTGCGTCTGGCAGACGCACCCTTGACAGCCTCGGAGGGCACATCGGTAGCACCGAAGATGGCAGTTCTTCGCTGGTCACAGCACACACACTTCTAGGGAGAAGTTCTCTGAGGTTGGGCTCTAGCACGAATCCGAAAACATGGAAGACAAAACTAGTGATGGACGAACCGAACCCACACAATTTGGTATGCCGAACACGAACACAATTTTTTTTGAAACTTTGGACAAAGTTCGGGGTCGCGTTCAGCGTTTGGAGCTTTGATGTCACCGGCAGGTTGCTAAGGACGCCAAGGTGATCACTTCCTGGATTCCAAGCAGATTTTAATGGTTCAGCTAAACCTTATTTGCATTCAAACTACACTTCGAACAGGTTTAATACATACAGCATTGAATCATAAATTTTCACTTCAGTCTTATTGTTTGAACTGTGAGCTAACTTGCTGGAAGTTGCTTCTTGTGTAAAAGTGAGTGGAATATATGATTATCATGATTTCTATATTGATTACCGGTATGTCTCTTTTTGAGAATGTGTCATGAATTTAGAAATTTAGATCAAGCACATAGACGTTGCTAAACCCACCCCTGCATGCAAAGAATTAATCAAAGATGATTGTAGTACAAGCAGTTCTTTTCAATTACTCCAGCATCGTAAAAGATTGGCAAATAGCATAAAGTTATGCATGGCATTTACTTTTGTGAAAATTGGAACTCTTGTGAATGCAGAGAACTTTTGAATTGGGTGGTTTGTGCTGATTAATGATTTGTTTTTAGGTGGCAGTTGGTTGACTGTTACTAAACTAAATTTCCTGTCTGGGGTTTTGAACAGGAAATGAAAATACTTATTAGGAGGATTTATCCACACATGGAATATTAATAATGAAATTTGATGTCTCTTTCATTAGGTAACATACATCATACAAAATGCTAATGACAGATCACTTATCATAATTGATGAGCTTGGCAGAGGTACCAGTCCTGAGGAAGGCATTGGCATATGTTATGCGGTCTGTGAATATCTTCTAAATTTAAAAGTAATATTAATTTTTAAATCATTTTTTCCTGTACCTCCTGCTATTTCCCCTGTTTCAATGATTCAATTCAGTTGTTTTATTTTGCAGGCATTCACACTCTTTGCTACTCATTTCTTGGAATTATGTCAGATTGATAATTTATATCCCAATGTGGAAAACAATTACTTTGAAGTGCAGCACGTAAGAAGCAGTAGTGAAATTAGGGAGAAAATTGCTTATACTTACATTCTTTCTAAAGGATGCACAGAGGAAAAAAATTATGGTAATAGTCCTGATTCATTAAGGCTTATGACAACACACACAAGGAGGTTTCAGTATATGATTTGCATATGCAGAAGGGATCATCTAGCATAAGACTTTGCAATGCAATTTTAGCTATGTTTGGAACAGTATGCTTTTATTTAAAAAAACAAGACTATTAATATTTTAGAATGTGTTCCTTATTGAGTCTAGCGACTTTTATTGACCTCTCAATTTTGCAAGCTATTTTATTTCTTGTCATTAACCAACATTTTCCTCATTGTAGCATTTGAAAAATTGTTAGGAATAGATGAATTTATATTAAGGTTCCATAAGTTTTCATGGGCCAGGATCTAGTTCCATTATTCTGTTTTATGTTGACATGTATACATACAAGAGTTAAATCTGTTAGCATTTAGATTAGGAAAGAAATGAAATGCATGAAATACAGGCTGTAATAATTATGCTGTGCACGCTCTGTTCATTTTCTTGTCTCTTGGTCTCAGTAAAACAGGTGTTTCTCAAATCCATAACATAGTCTACAGTTAAAGTTGTGAAAAGGCTGCTAATCTGGAAATTGCTATAATATTTGATACACTTGAGCCTAGGTAGTTACTCTGTAGGATTAAGAATATAATATCAGATTTGTGATATGGACAGCTATATAAATTTGATAAATAATTAAATGAAATCAGTTCTTGACAGATTACAGTATTTAGAATGGAGAAAGGAGAAAAAAGAATATGTAGATTTGTTTTTTAAAATATAGAGGTCTATCGTTAACATTATGATTATTTTAATCATAAACATGATTAAAAAATAGACCCACAAAAGTATGACATTGTTTAGTATTCCTGTCTTCCCGATTTAGTATCCCATCTATTTGAACTCTCATTTTAGTTAAAAAAGTGTTTTTAATTCTGATCTGCAAGTCTACTTTAAATCTTGTTTAAAAAGAAAATGTGCCAAGCTAACACTGACCCTTTGTTAAGATTAATAATGGGAAAGAAAGAGTTTGGATTGCATTTGATCCAGTGTTTGGCAAATCAGACATTTTTATTAAACAGCCTTATCTTTCATAGTTTAAAAAAGTGGCTTCATTTTCTTTTTTTAGGCTTGAAAGCTGCAGAGGTTTCTTCTCTTCCATTATCAATAATATTGGATGCCAAGAAGCTAGTAACCCTTATTGATAAGCAAATTATGGTATGTATTATTAGCACATAACTTCATAACATATAACACAAGATTTTTTAAAAAATTATATGCTATTATTAACATGCTTTTTATTGAATTTTGTTTTTAAAAAATCGAAATGTGCTCTCTCCATTTTTTGTAGTGACATGTGAAGCAATATACAATATGAATAAAACCACGAAACCACAGACATATCAGTAAATCTTCCAATAAAAGAAAAATGGTTTCATATATATTTAGACACAAAGCTTTAAAGCCATAAATTTAAATCCTAACCTGTACTAAACTTTTGATTTGTTTAATCATGTTTCCTCAATGCACTAAGCTTAATACAATTTGCAGATCAAAGGCTGGATTCACTCTACTCAACAAATCATATTATGTTTCAATACAATAAAGGCAGAGAGTTGGAGGAATATTTGGTCCTCATCCAATCCAATTCAGTATTGCATTGGTATTTTAGCATGGCATGACAGCATCTTTGACAGATGGCCCAACACTTAATAAGCAGTGCTTTTCAAAGCTAAAGATTCCTATTATTAGAAAGCTTTTTTCAATGTTTAACTGAAAACTGCTTTCTTGTAGCTTCAGTCCTATATTTCTAAGACTGCAATCATATTTTCCTTAACTGTTCAGGCTAAACCTACCAAGCACTTAAAATCATTTCTCTTAGAACTTGTTTTCCAACCTCCTTTACAACTCGGTCCATTCTTTTGATGTTTCCCAGATTGACAATGTCTGTCTTGTAACAGACTACATCACAACAGCTGATTGATGGAGAAGAGAGCACAAGAGATATCATTGACTATGATTTGAATATTATGAGGTTTTTTTATGTGTTAACATTTTTAGAACTGATGCCTTTTCTCAAGTACTGCTTCCAAATTATCAAAACTTTCACATTTTGTTTTGTAACAAAATATTCAAATCTTGAATTTAATTTCTATTTTATTTTATTTTGTTTTATTTTTAATTTGTTAATTTTAGATCTATTTTCTAGGATCCCAAGATCATTTTGAATACTATTACTTCCTACCTTTATTTTATCTGAATTTTGGATGAGCCCCTCTTTTAGATCATTTATAAAAATGTTGTCAATCATAGTCTTACAATCTTCCATTTAGCTATATGCCCAAGCTGGCAAAATCCATTAACAAGGAGATAAATCTAAATATTCTCTAATCATAGATTAATCTTTCATCATTACCTTTTCTGGTCAGGATTAAGGCTCAAATGGTTATCCTACAATCAGTACTGCCATTTATGCTGGATTAAATACTGTTTCTGTATCTCATGAAAATGACATAAATCTTAAATTACATAAATGTCACAAATATGGCAGCACAGAGCTTCAAATCCACATTTATGTGTTTACTTAGGATGTTACCAGGCAGAAGACTACATCGCATAATGTCCAAATTTTGCAGCATAATCTTCTAGCAGGAACGTTATTTTGATAACATGCTAGTTTTTTTCTTTTTGTTGACAAAGTATCCCTGTCAGATAGAGCAGCCTAATATTTCAAGCTTCATTATTAACTGATCACCTGCAACCCACTTAATGACTCTAAAGAAACTTTTACATTTTTCTGTGAGAATGCAATGCTATGGCAAAATTTCGGTACTTGTATCAAGTAATCACTCTTTTAAAAAATATTGAAATATATACTTTAAAAATAAAACTTATAAACACTCAAGTAATCACTCTTACTTGTTTTGACAGAATGTATTTATTTTTCACTGAAAACAGCTAAGTAAAAAAGGTGGACATCATGATATACTCATAGACCAAACAATATTGTATAACAAAAATGGGAGGATGCATTTTTGCAGCTTCTGTATTTGCAGGAGGCAAGCTGACTTTCTCTTCCCCCTCCCATAGTTATTGTCTGCAAATGGTTGCCCCATGAAAGTTTCCCCATGCACCATATTTTTCAGACTATAAGACCCTCCATACTATAAGACACACCTAGCTTTGGGGGAGGAAAACGAGAAAAAAAAATATGCCTCTGCCTCCTAACATTCATTTGGCCCGTATGTCACTACCATCATGGCCAATTTACCACTGCCTGTTCACCAACACCACAGCCTGACCCATTCATCACTGCGGGTTTGCCACCGCCCATTTGTTGCTGCCAGTTCACTGCCACCCATTTGCCGCCAATACAACAGCATGTTTATTTATTTGATTTATTGGATTTGTATGCCGCCCCTCTCCGTAGAACAGCTGATCAGCTGTTCAGCTGTTGTAGAACAGCTGATCAGCACTGCACCAACCCCCCTCCCCTCGGTCACAGTATTCGCTGTACAAGTTGCACAGACATTTCTATCCACTTTGGGGGGGGGGGAGTGCATAGAAATATAGAAGATTGTCAGCAGAAAAAGAGTTCATGGTCCATCTAGTCTGCCCTTATACTATTTCCTATATTTTATCTTAGGATGGATATATGTTATCCCAGGCATGTTTAAATTCAGTTACTGTGGATTTACCAACCACGTCGGCTGGTAGTTTGTTCCAAGCATCTACTACTCTTTCAGTAAAATAATATTTTCTCACGTTGCTTCTGATCTTTCCCGTAACTAACCTCAGATTGTGCCCCCTTGTTCTTGCGTTCAATTTCCTATTAAAAACACTTCCCTCCTGAATCTTATTTAACCCGTTAACACAGGGGTAGGCAAAGTTGGCTCTTCTATGACTTGTGGACTTCAACTCCACAGAATTCCTGAGCCAATCATGCTAGCTCAGAAATTCTGGGAGTTGAAGTCCACATGTCATAGAGGAGCCAACTTTGCCTACCCCTGCTTTAACATTTTGAAATCTTGCAATCATATCCCCCTTTTCCCTTCTGTCCTCCAGACTATACAGATTGAGTTCATGAAGTCTTTCTTGATAAGTTTTATGCTTAAGACCTTCCATCATTTCTTGTAGTCCATGTTCGGACCTGTTCAATTTTATCAATATCTTTTTGTAGGTGAGGTCTCCAGGCATCCTCTACTCCAAAAAATACGGTAATATAGGAACTGGGGATTCTTGTAAAGAATAATAGAAAAATGGATACCTAAGTCAGCCAATCTTCCAATTCCATTACCATTCCTGCTGGCAATTATATTCAACTAGAGTTTTGAAAATAATACTCATATCTTCTGTTTTTTCTATGTATAGAGCACATTCACGACATTCTCCAGGACTGGAATATTGCCATTAATACACTATTCTTGGCTTTACAACTATTTGTTTAGTGACCATTCAAAATTAGAACAGCACACACACAAGAAGACACAAACATTTTTCACACTTATGGCAGTTGCAGAATCCTCGGAGTGGGGCGGCATACAAATCTAATTAATAATAATAATTATAATAATAATTATAATTATAATTATAATAATGATTATGATTATGATTATGATTATGATAATAATGATTATTATTATAATTATCATTATCATTATTATCATTATCATAATTATTATCATTATTATTATCATTATCATTATCATTATCATTATCATCCCCACATCCATATCATCAAAATTTGGCTGCTTGGCAACTGGTCCATGTTTATGATGGTTGCATCTTCCTGTGGTCATGTGATCGTCTTTTTGCAACCTTCTGATAAGCAGAGTCAATGGGGAAGACAGATGCGATTAATAACCATGCTTCTAACTTAATATTGCAGCAATTCACTTAACAATTGTGGCAAGAAAAGTCATGAAATGGGGCAAAACTCATTTAACAACAGTTTGAAAGCAGTGGAAAATTTGGGCTCAATTGTGGTTGTAACCCAAGGACTAGCTCTATTAAGAAAAGAGGATAAAGGTGCTTTAATCAACTAGCATCCCATAGCAGTGATGGTGAATCTTTTTTGGTTCCTTTGCAAAATAAGGGGACCGTGGAGGGTGTCACAGGCGTGTACCCTAATTCCATGTGGCCCCTCCCCCACAAACGTCCATACTCACCTCCCACTCTGGGATTTTTCATTCTCCCTAGGCTCTAGAGCCCTGGTTCCCATTATGGGGCCCATGCCCCACAGGGGGAAATTTGATTTTTAATGGGGGCAATTGGAGCCTTGTTTAAACCAAGTTAATGGCCTTTTAGGCTTCCTCTACATGTGTAGAGTTCATTTTTTGAATATTAAGAATTATATTTCAAGGGGGGAACATCGGGAGTTTAGAGATGCTTGGTTGGGGCATGGCCAAAAAAAGGTTGGGAACCACTGCTCTGGAGCCTTTCTAGGAACCTAGGGAAAGTGAAAATGGCCTTCCCCATGTCCCCCAGAGGTCCTCCAGAGATCAGAAATGGCTCTTTTCCCAACTTGAAACTGACTGTTTCCAGACTCCAGAGGACCTCGGATGGGATGTGGGAAAGACTGTTTTTGCCCTCCTTAGGCTCCTAGAATGGCTCTGAAGCATGGGGAGACAAACGGGCCTTTCCAATCCCCTCTAGAGGCTGGAAACAGCTTGTTTCCTGACTCCCAGTGGCCCAAAAGGTCCAAAAATTAGTTGGTCAGCACACATATGCGCGCCAGATCTGAGTTCGCATACCCACCCATATGGCTCCAAGGGCCCCTTGTGGCACACATGCCATAGGTTCCCCATCACTGTCCTATTGGTTTGACAAGTGCTATTAGCAAACAGGTATAAGATTTGGCTACAAACAGAAACAATTTGGAACAATGACTAGAGGGTTTTCACTCCAGCTATTTCACTTCAGATCATGTCTTGTTCCTAAAAACTCTTACTCTAACGTTTAACAGCAAGAATAGATTTGCACTAAATGTAGATTTGCATCTTCTACAGTGATTTAATTGATTAACATGAGAATACGTTAATCAACTTGGATAACTGACATTGGGAGCATCCTAAACATTCAGATTTTAATATATGTGTGTTCTTTTAAATAAACAGCAGCAGCAAAGAACAGATCCTGAAATATTAAAGGAGAAGGCTATGTATCACTTAGCAAATAGATTGATTCAGACTGCTCGCAACTCTCAGCTGGATCCAGACAGCTTGCGAATATACTTGAAAGGTTTGAAGAAAAAGTATGAAACTGATTGCATTGCCGCTGAACAAGTAGCTGCAGATGTTTAATTACTGTAAATCATGTACACTCCATTCTGCAGAATTAACTAATGCAAATACGGTTAGAATTAAAATTATATTTACATGACCATTTTTTAAATAAGTCGCTATATGTCTAGAGTATTTTTTTCTAATATATAGTTGTTATATTTTAATTGTACAGTAAATACATTCTTAATTAAATGGGAAATATTAACAAGAACATATAATGAAGTTCTTACACAAAAATCAAGATTAACTGAAAGCTTTTATTTACAAAAGATCTCATCTCATTTTTAAAAAAAAACATGTATTGTTCCATTAATATTTATTTATTTATTAGATTTTTATGCCGCCCCTCTCCAAGGACTCGGAGCGGCTTCCAACAAGCAATACAATTTACAAATCCAATATTTAAAAACAAAACATATTAAGAAACCCTTATTAAAAACAATCACACAACTCAACAAACCATGCATAAAACGGGACAGCCGGGTGAATCAATTTCCCCATTATATCACTTATAAAAAATGCATTATTAGACAAATGAAAGAATTGTCCAAATGTAGGCTGAGAAAGAGAACAAAACAAGAGAACAAAACAACAATTTGCTAATCACTTTATTTGAGAATTAGAGATATCTGTTCATTTTAGGCTATTTAGATCCGTTCACTTAGTATTTCTGTTGTGTTTTTTCATTTCTATTATTTTATTTTTTTATATTAATGTTAAAAGAAAAGAAAAAATGTAAACAATTCTAAATAAGGTAGCACAGTGCTTAGAATGCAGCACTGCAGGCTACTTTAGCTGCAGTTCGGCAGTTCAAATCTCACTAGCTCAAGGTTGACTCAGCCTTCGATCCTTCTTAGGTCAGTAAAATGAGGACGCAGATTGTTGGGAACAATATGCTGAGTGTGTAAACTGCTTAGAGGGCTGTAAAATCACTATGAAGTGGTACATAAGTCTAAGTGCTATTGCTATTTATATAATGTTCATATTATATAGTTTTATTAAAGTTTCATTTTGACCTTACTATGAGCTTCTTAATTCTGTTTAAATCAACTTTTTTACTTTGCTCCAAATTTTGTAGAATCAATTATTTGTTTCAATAGAAGAGAATATTGTAGTTTAGGATTGATGATGTTACCTAATTTGGTAAATCACTAAGCTCAGACGACCAGAGACCTAAGTGTTGAGCCCCGGCACTTGGTTCCTTTCGTTCCTACCCGGTCTGCCTGGACCGAATGAGACTAAAATTTATTTGATTGATGGATTTCTGTACCTACAAATCTCACACAAGTGAGTCCTGGGCCACATATTTAAAAAAAACAATTTAAACATTAAACAATCTATATAAATAAAAATGTAAATGTTTGTTTGTTCAAAATCTTAAATCTCCAAAAGTTCTTCACTGATTGCTTTGAAATTTGGACACAGCATTGCATTTGAATACACACATTTTTATGTACCTATAGGTAGTAACAGGAAGTTGCTTGGCATTGAGACTGGTGAAAAAGATAGGCGCATTTGGATTGCCTGGTGGAAAAGATAGGAGGTGTGTTTTCCTTGGCTGGTGATAATTTGAACCAATGACAATGGTCGGTTTATATGATGTTGCATTTATATATGTGCGTGTTTTTATATGTCAACTATTATATAGATGTCACACCTGTGACAGGGAAAAACAGCAGCAGTGAAACTGTATGACAATTTCTTTCATTTCCCATACATGAACAAAGGACCTGTTGCCTTAATTAGATTGATTCTGGCAGCAATTCAATCCCAAAATGACATAGCCTTGGCTCTTGAGTCAGCTGGAATAGCTGCAACATTGTTACCAGGTGCAAGAACTGCTCATTCTGCCTTTAAATTGCCATTCAACGTGCAACATGCAAAGGTCTTGATAGGACCTTTCAAAGGTGAAGGTGTCCTAATTCCTCGCATTCCTATGATTCCCACTGATATGCCATTTCAGTTTCAGATATTGCAATTCCCAATTCAATAAGTGTTTGCAATCACCATCAATAAAGCTCAAGGCCAGTTTTTAGAATTGTGCGGTTTAGATCGTCTCACATGGACAATTATATGTTTCATGTTCTAGAGTTGGCAAACCAGACAAACCAGACTGAGCCACAGTAATGCGTGGTTAGGTACAGCTAGTACAAAATAAATATATAGGCTCATTGAGTAAAACTATTAATGTTTTAAGGAAGATTAAAAAATGGGCTCCTTAACATACTGGGACCTCAGATATTTAATATAACTATCAGGGGAATATTAAGCAGCTGTTTGAAATATAAAAGCAATATCTACATATTTTCAGCATATTTATTCATTCATTCATTCATTCAATTTTTATGCCGCCCTTCTCCTTAGACTCAGGGCGGCTTACAACATGTTAGCAATAGCACTTTTTAACAGAGCTAGGCTATTGCCCCCACAATACGGGTCCTCATTTTACCCACCTCGGAAGGATGGAAGGCTGAGTCAACCTTGAGCTGGTGATGAGATTTGAACCGCTGACCTTCAAATCTACAGTCAGCTTCAGTGGCCTGCAGTACAGCACTCTACCTGCTGCGCCACCCTGGCTCATTTTGTAATAAAAATGTATTTTGTGGATACATAAGGATGATCTTCTAGGAAGCAGACTATACACAAAGCAGTAATACATTTTGTTTTGTGGCAGGATTAAAATATGATCTTTCTTATTGAAGTATCATAATAGCAGTATTTCTTTGAAATACAATTATGGAAAATTAAGTGCAGGAAAATAGTGCCGTCTCAACTGATTTTAAAGGTGAATATGAAGCACACACCAGAAATACAAGGAAAATTGGAAGTGTTAAAAGCCATCCCCCCCCTTTTTTTACAACAAAAAGTGTATGATTGTAGAATATATTTGCTGCTGGGGGCAAGTATTAAACTTCATTAATTGTCTGTATACAGGAAGAATTATAATACATTAAAATTGAAATCCTTTTTACTTGATAACACAGAAGTTGGAAAACAGCCATAAAGCAGGAAACATGAAAGATTAAGAGAATTCAGTGCCATCAGGACATACAGGGCAGTGTATCATCTGCTTTGTGAGTGGGCCAGATGTCACTGTTACAATATCTTGTTAATACAAATCAAGAAAATATAGCTTAATTTATAGCTTAGATTGGAATAGTCCAACAGTCAGAAGCAACTAGAAATGGGATCAACTTTGCAATTATTAAGAAAATTAAATTTTACATTATGATCAGAATACAGTTTTCAAAATGATATCAATTCATGTGTTGCTGGTACAATGCCTGCCTCCTAAATTCAAGGAGCATGTAATTATTTTCAACTGAACTCTCACCAGAAAGAGATCTCTGTAATTTTAGTAAACTGTATCATGTGTGTTCGGACCATATGCAAGCTAGTCCTCAATATTATTATTATTATTATTATTATTATTATTATTATTATTATTATTTAGATTTGTATGCTGCCCCCCTCTGTAGACTCGGGGCGGCTCACAACAATAACAAGAACAATGTAAGAACAAATCTAATAATTTAAAAAACACTAAAAGCCCCATTATTAAAAGCAAACATACACACAAACATACCATGTATAAACTGTATAGGCCCGGAGGAGATGTCTCAGTTCCACCATGCCTGATGGCAGAGATGGGTCTTAAGAACTTTACGAAAGGCAAGGAGGGTGGGGGCAGTTCTAATCTCCGGGGGGATCTGGTTTCAGAGGGTCGGGGACACCACAGAGAAGGCTCTTCTCCTGGGTCCCACCAAACAACATTGTTTAGTCGATGGGACCCAGAGAAGGCCAACTCTGTGGGACCTAACCGGTCGCTGGGATTTGTGCGGCAGAAGGCGGTCCTGGAGGTATTCTGGTCCGATGCCATGAAGGGTTTTATAGGTCATAACCAACACTTTGAATTGTGACCCGAAATTGATCGGCAACCAATGCAGACTGCAGAGTGTTGATGTAACATGGGCATACCATGGGATGATTGCTCTCGCAGCTGCATTCTGCATGATCTGAAGTTTCCGAACACTTTTCAAAGGTAGTCCCATGTAGAGAGCATTACAGTAGTGGAACCTCGAGGTGATGAGGGCATGAGTGATTGTGAGCAGTGAGTCCTGGTCCAGATAGGGTCGCAACTGGTGCATCAGGTGAACCTGGGTGAACGGCCCCCTCGCCACAGCTGAAAGATGTTTCTCTAATGTGAGTTGTGGATTGAGGAGGACGCCCAAGTTGCAGACCCTCTCTGAGGGGGGTCAATAATTCCCCCCCAGGGTTATGGACGGACAGATGGAATTGTCCTTGGGAGGCAGGACCCACAGCCACTCAGTCTTATCCAGGTTGAGTTTGAGTCTGTTGACACCCATCCAGACCCCAACAGCCTCCAGGCACCGGCACATCACTTCCACTGCTTCTTACCATCTGAAACCTTGACAAGATTGTTTCTAATTGTTAAAAACAAGCCCATTTCTGTGCAAGACCTATAAATGTAGTTTGTATTTGGCATAAAAAAAGATTCCAAGCAATGGATCATCTACAGACTCCCCTTAGGCTGTTCTGACCTAGACTTCTTGATCAAATAATACAGCACAAACGTCATCCCCCAAACCTCTTTTATTTTAACAGGTGGTAATTATTTTAATTCCCAGTGATAATAAATCCCAAACAATGATAAGAAGTCCGAAAACAGTCTTCCGTAGAAAGGCAGATAAACAGATGAACCTTGATCTTTCTGGATAAGCTGCCAAAGACCAATTAGCCAGAAACTTGGCAAAGCCAAACAGAAACAGGGAGTCCAACCTAAAATAACACGAATTGAACAAAGTTGCTTCCTGCGATGAGCCCTTCCATTTGCTCCATTTATATAGCCTATGGGAGGGGCTGATTATCTCCAAGTTTTACTCCCAAGTAGTCCTTCTCCTCTGTAACTGTTCTTGCCTTCTGGCAGCTCTGTGCATGCGTGCATTGAGAGTAGGCTTCCCCTGCTCCTCTGCCTCACTCATGTCAGCCTCTGGAGTTTCTGGAGTCAGGACAGACCTCCCTGATGGTCCAGGTTGGATCACTATGTCTGACACCAAGCCTTCTCCAGACTCCTGGCCTGGCCCATGTTCTTCCCTAGCCTTCTCACTGTCTGACTCTGCTGCCAGCTCCGCAGGCCGCTGGCAGACCACAACATTGACAGGGGTGTCAATTAACAATGTCAGAGGGTTTGCCGTGTTTGGGGAGCTGTGTCAGTATACTAGGGCATAAGATAAAGCTAGAATACAAATCTAGATTGCGATAGCATTTATTGTTATATCCACTGAGGTCTCAGAAAATGGTAAGTGCATGATTGTACTTGTTTGGAAACTAAGCAGGCTTGCTGGTTAGTTCCTGGATGGGAGATTTTCATAGAATTCCAACACAATATTTTAGATTGGTAAATTGGGGTGGGGAAACAGCCCAGAAGAAGGCAATAATAAATCATTTCCATAAGATTGTCAAACAAACCCAATATAAATGTATAACTGAAGGTACCAGAGTTAAGCTTGTGCTTGCATTTAAAACTTTTTTAGCATTTAAAATTATTAATTGCTTGTATTTCATCATTCGAATGCTGGTCTATTAATGTAATAAAGATTTGATGGATTGATTAGAGTACAGAAGCTTATATATCATCCATATAAACATTTGTTTCAATGGATTGAACTGTGATGATGTTTCATCTTGTTTCCTTGTTCGTAAGGAAAGTTGACAACTATATAAAAATCAGTTGGCTTCCATATTTTAAATTTTTTGTAAAAGTGGTAACGGGTTAGATCTGAGCAGTGTGGTGGCCTAAAGGTGGAGACACTCACCTACCATTCAGTTGGTTGAGAGTTTAATCCAGTGGTAGGATTCAACCAATGTAATAACTGCTTCACTGAGCGTGCATTTCACATGCACAGTCCATTTGAAAGCACAATTAAAATTTATGCTTTAAGGAAAGGGTGTGGCCAGGTGCCATGGCAACACAGAGTTCCCTGCACTCTTTAAAATAGAATTTTTAAAATTATATTTTTCAAACCAATAAAATAGGGTATGATTATTATACTGGGATTAATAGAGGAAAATATAAATAAAAATGGGTGTGGATGTATGCCAATGACATATTGTTATAAAATGATTTGATTTGATTTGATTATTTCTTGAATAATAAAAACCTGTGCTCAGGATCTTGATTGCCATTTGAATACTACATATTAATGATATAAATTAAAGGAAAACTTTTGGAAAACTTAATTATATAAAATTTTAATTATATTATAGTTTGATATCCCTGACTTGATGAATAGATATATTTGTAATATGAAAAGAGAAGATATAATATAATGACTAGGTAATGGAATAAGTTAATGAGTTTAAGCTTCTGGAATTTGAATACATTTTTGCTTTTCCCCTGCATTAGACATAAAGTATAAAATAGTTGATATGAAATGTTACTTGTTGATTGAAGATAAGTAAAATTGGATTTATTTTTAAAAAGAACATTTACTTATGGAAAACTGGAATTAAGAAACATGAATGGATAAGTAAGGATATAAGGTAATGACTGAAGCACTATGGCTTAGATTTATTAGGCAAGAGAAAACAGCCAACAGAGAATTTAACAATCAAAAGTGTCTAAATTAGAAGTGATAAGAGAATAATTTTGGGTAATCCAGGTTTCGAAACTAGAAAAGGATGAAGTAGGAGATAAAAGATGTCTACCGAAAATAAATAGATATGGAATTAAGACCTACCAAATCAATATATTTGGTGATTGAAATATCTTTATATTATACTATTAATTAGATATTAAAGGTATCTAATATGTATGTATGTGTGGAGAAAAATAAAAAACAATTCAGAAAAAGAAATTACGTTACTAGCCCCAGTGAGTGAAACAGCTGAGGCACGGCAATCTGCTCGGCTGTGCCTATCAGTTGGGCTTCAGAAGAATGAAATATAGATAGATATAATGCAAGGGCAGGCAGGCAGCCCAGCTGATGCTTGGAGCGAACTGGTTCGCTCTCAGCTGATCGTCAGAACAACCGGCTCGCTCAAACCAGACCGAATAGGTTATATCCCATCCCTGTTCAATCTGAGGCATATGCTTCTCTCCTAGGTTGAGGAGAAAATTCTGTTGTGAACTCTGTATCTGGAAGGACATCTGGCTAGTAACTGTTCAGCTCCATTTAATCACCCTGACTGTACCCCAAATTAAGGGATTACAGGATTGTAAAGAGAGATAACCAGGTGGATCCGTATGTTTCCGTAGTTGTGAATGACAAACAGCTTGCCTCCAGAAGTTTTGAATGCCCCAACACTGGAAGTTTTTATAAGTTGGATAACCATCTGTCTGAAGTAGTGTAGGGTTTCCTGCCTAAGCAGGGAGTTGGACTAGAAGACCTCCAAGGGCCATTTCAACTCTGTTTATTATTATTATTATTATTATTATTATTATTATTATTATTATTATTATATAGGTATAGTTCATAAAACCGAAAATTTTATGAAATGACTTCTTCAACACATGCCAAGTTGCTGTTCCCTAGAAGATATTTACAACAATGGGTTTGAAAAATACCATCCATGCTCTTTTTAGTTACAAGGATACAATTATCCAAGGGGCAAACTAGTTCGATCCTCTCTTCTGTTAGGAAGGAATATATTACTTTTGACAGCAAATCTATTCAGTACACCTTGTTCCAATGAAGTCATAAAAATTGCAAGGTCACCAAACTATGAAAAATGGTCTTGTCTTGGTTGCTTTTCTCTAACGTTCAACTAACAATAGTGTCAGAAGAAATGAGAATGCAACTTTTTATCCTTCAAATATCTTCTATGGCTCACCTAAGAAGTAACTGCTGGTTAAAAACATTTTTTTAAAATTGAAAATGTAATCATGGTTTAATACAAAATGCTGCAAAGGCTAATTATGGGATAGTCTGCTGCAGAGAAAAGGTAATTTGGTGGAACTAGATCCACGGCAGTCATTCCCAAATTCCATGCTAATGATAGCAGAGCATGGGTAGGCAAACCACGGCTCGCAACCAAATGTGGCTCTTAGGCTGCTTGAGTGTAGCTCTTCCACAGAAGCTGGGTTTCCACCACTGCGCATATGTCGCTATTTAAATTTTACGACCCCTGGTTTAGGGCGAACATAAGCAAAAGAAGGAATTTATAGAGCTGCTCTGTAATGCATACTAGATTAGGAAACACATGCGCCCTGTCATTCCAGTTTTGCCACAATAGCCAATCAGCGGAACCTTTCGAGCAAGTGGGAAACAAAGCTTGGGAGTGAGAAGTTGAAAACAGTAGGAAAGAGTTAACTTGTTTGTGAGCATGCAGTGAAACAAAAGGCTGTTGGGTGAAAGAACACAAGCCATGCAGTTTGATTTCCTTAAAGTCTTGGGGGAAGGGCACAGTTGGAAGGGCATATGTGCACCAGCAGGCCTTCCATCCCCTGTCCTAATGTTTCTCTCTTTTTAGTATCATGTATATAAACATTGTTATATCCTGTTTCCCCGAAAATAAGTCACCCACAAAAGCAAGACATAGGAGATGCCTAATATAAGGCATCCCCCAAAAGTAAGACGTAGGAGACGTTTCGTTTTTCAGCATTCCGGAACAGAACATATATAACACTGCTGTCCATAAATTGCATCCCAAAACGCTGCATCAATCAGATTTAAAACACATCCACAGTAGTAGTACATAATGGTATGGTAGTAGTAAGAAATTCTTGATAAGATTCACAGTTTGTCTGGTTATGCTGGTTTGTGATGACAACTACTGTACAATATATAATAAATGTTCGTTTTGGTCAGCAATAAATTTGAATTCTTCTTAACTGAAAAAAAATAAGACATCCCCTGAAAATAAGACGTAGCATATCTTTGGAAGCAAAAATTAATATAAGACACTGTCTTATTTTTGGGGAAACATGGTATATTTGCATATTACCAAAATGTACTTGACGAAGGAAGGAAGGAAGGAAGGAAGGAAGGAAGGAAGGAAGGAAGGAAAGAAGGAATAGATAAACATCCCATCTCATTAGAGCAAGTCTTAAAATAGCCCAGTTGCTGTGACCTAGAGGTGGAGCTCTTTCCTCACAATCAGGAGGTTGTGAGTTTGATCCTAGCTAGAGGCAGATGTAGAATTTCCTTTTGGGGCAGGGGTTTGAATTTATAAACAGTGAGTTTTACTTCTAAAGAGTGATTTTTCGGGGATTGGAATTTATCGGAAAGCCCGCAAACAGAACAGAGTTGGGAGTAAAGTAGGAGTGAAATGCTACTGGTTCGGCCCAGTTAGGGCATACTGGTAGCAGTGGCAACTAGTGGTTCGGAATTGTTAGTGGCTCCTCACCCAGCTGGATGCCACCATTTTCTTTTCTAACCCTCTGTGCATGTGCAGAGGGTGAAAAGCATGTCCGATGGTGACTAGAATGCACACGCAAATTGCACACTTCCAAACCAGTAGGGAAGGTAAGTAGATTTCACCGCTGGAAAAGAGTTAAGCACGTGATTAGCTTACAGCTGTTGCATTCTCACAACCGCTCCAAGTCCAACCCCTCCTGAATTGTGTTGTTTCTTATCTGGCACCAATTTAGTGTTGAATTTTAGTTGAATGGATTCTTGTGTATAGGCTTGAAAAAAAATCTATGCTGCAACTTTACGAATGGTCCTGATTCTTTCCACGTGACACAGTCAAAGCCTGCTAATTTGTGTAGATCATATACAGTGGGTCTCTGAAAAACAAAATATTGTATTAAGAAAATTAATTGTATGGAAGTTAAAAGACCCCCAAGCCATCCACTTCTTCAAAAGCACACAATAATTTTAGGAAAAATGAACCTTGCATTTCACCAAGTCTGTAATTGTGCTACTTCATTTGTATGCTGAAATCCCACTTATTTTGCTCATGAAATAAAAACCATTTCTGGCATTCTGGTCAGACACACCAATATATTGAAAATTGTGGGGAGGGGGGAGAACATATGTTTTCAATAGAAGCAACTTCTCAAAAGTTATTTCAAGATTTTTGTTTGAATAGAAATAATAATTCACACTAATTTTCTGCATAGAGATCTAAATAAGTCTTTTTTTTCTAAGTATCTCGAATAATATGTGTCAGTTTAAGTCACAAAAATATGGTAAATAAAACAGGCAGTTTCGCTCCCTTACTAAGCTCTCATCATTGATAGACACATCATAATTAATTCACATTATATGTATGCTATCTAATCAACACTTTTAAATACTTAAAATATTTATGGCTGCTAAATTGAAAATCATTCGTGGTAACCTCTCTTATGACATTTAAGTAAGTACAGAAATAGCTAACCTTGATTAACTTGCATTTATGTTGGTCATGGAGCTATTAAAATTCTAATTATTTGACAGGAACGTTCTCCTTTTGCAAAGTTTATGTTTGTACATATGGGCTCCATCTTCCTTAACAATTCATTTTTCCAATCTCTTTTTAAAATACTGTATCTATATTTTTTCATGAATATATGCATGTATATTCATATTTTGAAAATGATTATGACAAAATGGATTTGGGGCTTTATGCTAGCTTTACTGCAACAAAATTAAAAATTAAAAAAAATAAAAGGTTTCCCTTGTTCAGTCATGTCTGACTTTAGGGGGTATTGTTTATCTCTGTTTCCTATCCGAAGAATTATTGTCTGGAGACACTTCCGTGGTCATGTGGCCGGACTATAAACCAAGGTGCACAGAACGCTGTTATCTTCCCACCAAAGTGATATTTATCTACTTGCATTTGCATGCTTTTAAACTGCTAGATTGGCAGGAGCGGACAAGAATGGCACCTCACCTGTGCTTGGGTCTTAAACTGCCTGCCTTCTAAATGATAGGCCAATGTTAATAATAATAATAATAATAATAATAATAATAATAATAATAATAATTTATTTATTAGATTTGTATGCCGCCCCTCTCCGAAGACTCGGGCGGCTAACAACAATAATCAAAGACAATATAACATTGCAACAAATCTAATATTAAAAGAGAAAGATATATAAAACCCCAACAATTAAAAACCATGCAACACATACATACCAAAACATAAAATATAAAAGCCTTGGGGAGGTGTCTCAGTTCCCCCATGCCTGGCGATATAGGTGGGTCTTGAGTAATTTGCAAAAGGCAAGGAGGGTGGGGGGCATTCTAATCTCTGGGGGGAGTTGATTCCAGAGGGCCAGGGCCACCACAGAGAAGGCTCTTCCCCTGGGGCCCGCCAAATGACATTTTTGGTCAACGGGACCCAGAGAAGGCCAACTCTGTGGGACCTTATCGGCCACTGGGATTCATGTGGGATTAACTGCTATTTAAATTACCTTTTTAACCTGAAAAAAATATTTTTTTTAAAAAAAATTTTAATTTTTTTTTTTCAGGTTAACATAGAAACCTGAAAAAAGGTTGGTTTAAGTCAATGGTGCTTTTTCAGGAAGCAACTGGACTTTCTTGTTTTTTTCTTTGAAAATATTTCACTTGTTATCCAAGAAGCTCCTTCACCTCTGACAGGATAGTGGGGGAAATATATTCCTTGAAGACAGCTGGTCATTTGCATCCTTTTAGTGGGTCGTTGAAGCCCTGGGAGGTTTATCTGTGACTTCAGAGGCACCAGAGTAGTGCTGCTGGTTCTTGTAGTCTGCAATTTTTTTCTTCTGGAAATTCATCCCTAGTCCCATGCCATTCAAAGGGTGTTCATCACAAATTCTACAGCTAAAAATCTGTAGAGATTCTTAGACATCCAGGTCATGAATATCCCAAAGATGCTTTTTCAGGAGGCATCTGGACTTTTTTGTTTTTTCTTTGCTCTTCATCCAAGAAGCTTCTCATCCAAGAAGCTTTTTCCATTCTGAAATTTGGGTGGGATTGGATGGGATTAGATGGGATGGGAGGGGATAGGATGGAATGGAGTGGAGTGGAATGGAATAGAACAGAAGAGAAGAGAAGAGAAGAGAATTTTTTATTGGCCAAGTGTGATTGGACACACAATGAATTTGTCTTGGTGCATATGCTCTCAGTGTACAAGGGAAAAACAGATATGTTCATCAAGAATCGTAAGACACAACAAATAATGATAGTCCAGGTGCAAATAAGCAATGAAATCATATTAGGAACCAGTCAATATAAATTGTAAGGATACAAACAACAAAGTTACAGTCAAACAATCATTAGTGGGAGGAGATGGGAACAATGAGAAGTTTAATAGTAGTGCAGACTTTGTAAGCAATGAACACCCTTTAAATAATATGGGAGTAGGGATGGATTTCCAGAAGAAGAAAAATTGCAGATTACAGGAACCAGGAGCATTACTCGGTGACCCTGAGGATTCAGATAAACCTTCAAGTGCTTCAACGACCCTCTAATAAGGATGTACAGTAAGTGACTATTTATTTGTTTGTTTATTCCAATACACAATAATACACAATGAAAGTAATAGAGGACACCTTCAAGGAAATAAAATTAGAGAAAGAATAGAAGAGAGAATATAGGAGAAAATAAATCAATGATAGAGTAGAAGAAATATACAGTATAGGGATAGAAGAGAAGATATGTGGGATATAGGAGAGACAATAGGACAGGGGTCAGAATGCACTCTAGTGCACTTATGCACGCCCTTTACTGACCTCTTAAGAATCTGAAGAGGTCAACCGTGGACAGTCTGTGGGTAAAATGTTGGGGGTTAGGGGATGATACTATGGAGCTGTCTGCATTGCCCACTATCCTGTCAGAGCTGAAGAAATTAAATGTCTTCAAAGAGAAAAAACAAGGAAATCCAGTTGCCTCCTGAAAATGCACCTTTATTTATTTATTTATTTATTTATTTATTTATTTATTTATTTATTTATTTATTTATTTATTTATTTATTTATTTATTATTTGGATTTGTATGCCGCCCCTCTCCGAAGACAACCATGACCTGGGAGACTGAGAGTCTCTACAGACCCAAAGTATAATAGGTTTTGAAATTGATTCTACTCTGTCCCTTTATCTGCTACACATTAGTTGTCACTGGAGTGGGTTTTGACTTTGCCAAGGTTCAAGTTGTCCACTTTGAACTCAAATTATACTGGTATGCTTTTATTCTTCTATGAATCATACTGATTATTTCACGATGACTCATCTAGTCATGGCAATCAATATATAGCCTTTATTAATAACAATCCTCATCATCAAAATGGCTATACATGTTCATCCCTTGTCCAGCTGAGTTTTCTTGTTCCTCCTGTGATGTAATGGTACATGGGAATGGCTTTGGGAAACAGCCAGGGGAAAGGTCATATAAAAGACAGTTGTACCCCTAGCAGAAATGTGGAAGAGGAAAAGAAGAAATTCTCAACTTTCTTGGATTATAAAAGAAATGGAGGGAGAGATGTATTTCCAGGCTTGCAAGATTCTGTTAATGTATCTTTACAATAAAGTAGAATTAGCTTATCTGGTTATGTTTCCTATGTATATGGACATGTGGTAATAGATTCAAACGTGTGATGCTACTTCTGGAAACCAGAAACTTGTGGGACCTTATGTGCACTGCAGTGTGTACTTTTGTCCTATCTTTGACATTTTGAGGAGGGCTTAGTAAGGAAAAATTGCTTGGCTTCCTTATCTACTTGCTAAACAGCTACAGATGCTGAAATTCTTTCTCTGCTTAAAATCGTATCATTGCATTGCTGAAATACATTTTTCAGAGAGGAATTGACCATTTTCTGGCCTTACTGCAGTAATGGGCCCCACCTGATATAAATGGGATCGGCAATCTGGTAGGACTTTTTGGTGGGTTCCAGAGGCTGGCAGAGCGTGCGTGCTCTCGCGTGAGATTTCGCTTCTATGCATGCACCCAAAGTGAAATCTCACATGAGGATGCTCGCACGGGCGAGATCTTGGCAATTTTCACCCTTTTTAAGTGGACCCCTTCAGTGCCTTAGTGTGATTTCATAACTGCTGAAGGGAATCGGGTGTGGTGTATACAAGGGCTATTGGAGAGCAACAGATGCATTACATTGCATTTTTTTTTTTAAAAAAATGTTAATGGGCATGCGTGTCAAGTAGATCTTTCTTGCCAGAATGAGGCTATGTCTAGGATTGAGTTCAGCTCATCTCTTGGTGACTATATAGACACATCCATGCAGTTTCCATGGCAGTGATATGGAGATTTGTTTTTTTTAAATCTTTGCCTCCTTTGGAAATTATTTAAACTTCCAATTCTAGTTTTCAGTTCTAGTGTGCTCTCATCCAAATATCAAGCAGTTTTAAACCATTTTTTCCCCAATATCAGCTAAAATTGATCAGGTCTACTTATGTGTGCTCCTTTTTGGGACTCAGAGATTAAGTCTGTGGTTACCGCTTAACAGTTTATTAGAATTGGAAAGCCTGAATTTATATTTATCTTTCAGATTTAGATCTTAAGGTCTTTGATCTTATGATTAACCATAATACCCCAGTTTTACAATAAATGTATGTTAAAAAAATGGATCCATACATCTTTAATATCAAGACTTTTCACATTGGCTAAATGCCAGCTTTGATAAAGCTAGAGTTCTTCATAAAACATCATATTTTATAGTTTTGGGGTATAATTCAGCATCCCATCTGTTTCTTTAACTACTATGTTTTCCTCCAAGTTTGTATTAATGTATGCATTAACTTGGAACCCAAAGCAGGACATGAAGGAACGCATCCAAATTATAGGATCAAAGAGTCCTACACTTCTTACAAATTCAGCAAAAAAAAATCTAATATCCAACCTTTTAAAAGAATTCTTTGAAGAGTCCAATAAATTGGAATAAAATTTCTGGATTAATTTTATTGCTAAGCCATAAAGAGAATATTTTATGTTTCCCCAAGATGGTATTAATGTATGTATTAACCTGGGCCCATTAATTTTCCAGATTTGGGTGTTTTAATTTCTTATTCTATATATCATATATATTATTAATATTAGCCTTCTTCATATTTTTATTTAATGTCACATAAAAGTGAACTGTTCGTTTTGCTTCAGATGCAACGTTTCTTACACATCCAGAAATTTTAGTTACTTCTGTGGCTGCCAATACATCTGAGTTATGTTTTAACTGTATATCATGCCAGGCTTGTGATTCAGATAAGTTGTATTCAGAAGTAATCTTTCAAAATGCTTAAAATAACCATTACTAATGAATTGATTCAAAACATTGATCCCTTGCTTAGCCGAAGTCTTTCAATAGTGTAATGATGCTATGTGAAAAAGCTACGAATATGTGAAAAAGCTATAAACATGTTCCCATTCTTTCTTCAAATTGGGATTATTTATTACATTGATTTCTCTCATGATTCCATGTTGAAGTTCAGCTATTTCCCTAATAAAGCTCAGCGATGTCCAGCAGCTTCAAAGATGGGAAAGTTATCATCTATACTCTGAGTTGATTTGCTAGGATTTCAAAGCAGTCACATATCGATTCTCTGAGCAAGCCCAAAGGCAGTATTTTTTTAAAACTCTCATTCAACATCAATGTAATTGTTATTATAAAAGTCTACAGATAAAGTTAACCATTTGGAAGATTAACATTTTATTTTATTATTTTAATTTTTATTTATTCATTTGTCCAATACACAAGTATATAGGAAGAAAATATACATGTGATAATATAAAAAGGGTGAAAGTGGGCTTAGAGGAGAGGATATATGAAAGAAAGAGAATATATATGATAAGTGAGAGAAAGGAAAGACAATTGGACAGGGGACAAAAGGCACACCAGTGTACTTATGTACGCCCCTTACTGGCCTCTTAGGAACCTGGAGAGGTCAATCCTGGAGAGTCTAAGGGAGAAATGTTGGGGGTTAGGGGTTGACACAATTGAGTCCGGCAATGAGTTCCATGCTTCGATAACTCGATTGTTGAAATCATATTTTTTACAGTCAAGTTTGGCACAGTTCGTATTGAGTTTGAATTTGTTGCGTGCTCTTGTGTTGTTGCGGTTGAAGCTGAAGTAGTCATTGACTGGTAGGACATTGCAGCATATGATCTTGTGGGCAATACTCAAATCATGTTTTAGACTCCGTAGTTCTAGGCTTTCTAGGCCCAGGATTGTTAGTCTATTTTCGTAGGATATTCTGTTTCGAGTGGAGGAGTGAAGGGCTCTTCTGGTGAAATATCTTTGGACGTTTTCAAGGGTGTTGATGTCTGAGATGTGGTATGGGTTCCAGACAGATGAACAGTAGTCTAAGATGGGTCTGGAAAAAGTTTTGTAGGCTCTTGTGAGTAGAGTGGGGTTGCCTGAGCAGAAGCTGCGTAGGATCAGGTTAACAACAACATCATCAACTGCACCAGACAAGCTCCACTGAACCAAAGAAAACTGGAAGTCCTTGTCTTGCCATAGGAACATTATCAATAATTTATTTATTTGAGGAAAATATCTCCAAGGAATTCATATTGAGGGCATGATAATAGCTAGTGCAAGAATAAATAATGAGATACATGCAAAACTGTATCCAACTCTAATACATAAAGCAATAATCTATTGTTTTATGTTAAGCTGTTTCATCCCCGTCATGTCAACCTGTCCTACAGGTTTGGGAAGGGAAGGTATGCTTGCTGAAGAAGAGTCCAGGATAAGGCTTTCTCTGTCGTGACTTCTTTCTGGAATAATCTTGTGGCATCAAGAAGAGCCTTTTCTGCTGTAGCACCAACCATATGGAACATTCTAGCTCAGAAAGCCTTCTTTATTCAGAACAGCTTGTGTCCTTTGTCGACACCTCCAACGCCATCAAGCATCAACATCTGCTATCCCAGGTCCTTGGGAAAGATTCAACAGGTGAATAAAAATACCAAATCCAGTCTGGCTGACTGTGCAATTATCAACAACAATAATAATCTCCCCCAGGGGTGAGGCAGCCCCCTTCCCTCTCCTGGCCTTTCTTAGCAGCTTGAAGACCTAGCTCTGCATGGGCCTGGCATGGGCCATGAGTTTAACTAAAGACACGGCTTTGTCCTGGAATCACTAATAGGATCCTTATTTATTTATTTTGCAAAGGTAATTGATATAGTAAAGCTCAGTTGGAGATCATAGTAATATTTGCAATCCCTTAGTTCTATTCCTGCTTGTTATTTCCACTCTTAAAAGTACTCTTAAAATGTTCCAGGCCTTGCAGATTGTATAATATCCAAATACTGTCTGTAAAGTGGAGCAAGGTAGTGAAATTATACAATGCAAGCTTGGTACAGCAAACGGATTGTCTATTTAAACTTTTCAAATCTCTGATTCATCTGTTTTTAAAAATCCCCACCCTTATTAGGAAAGATCCCCTTCAATTCCTATTTGCTTTCCGAGGTTACGATTCAGGACTCCAACCATTTTTAAAATTTATTGTTGATGGGCACCTCTTTTCTAACATGTCCAGCCTAGGTTGCTATTTTTGCTCATTTTGTTCTTTTAAAGGAGAAGATGAGTGCACTTCCAAACAAAATGTTATGCTGGCCCATTTTTCTGCTAGCTCAAGAATTGTTGGATAGCATTAAGATTGGTAGAAAAAATGATGATAGAATCGAAGTGCAAAAATTAGGCAAGTGACATAATCCCAAAGGGAAAATATATTCTTAACAGCATCAAAAAAATGTTAATCCATTAGAAAAATAGGATTTTAAAGCTCTTAAGACTGCTTTTCTCAAATCTAATTATACTTGGGCTTCTCTCAGTGCAGAAAAACTCACACAAAGTTAGGGTAGTGGAGACTTCTGAAGAGCTAGTGCAAGGTTCTTCCTTAATAAGCACACTTGAAAAGACCCAGATGTACTCAGATAAGGGTGACTTTGGCATTTAGCCCAAGGACAAGCTTATGGTCAGAACAAAGTGAGATTTAAGAATAAATCTTGCAATTTTGAGGGCTTCAGCAGGGGTGGGCTACTGTCCTGATATGGGTGGGCGATGCAATGGGGTAGTGAAAATGGAGTTCCACCCCAAAGCACCCAAGTTGCATTGAAAGATTATTTATTTATTTTATTTATGTATTTATTTTGTCCAATACATAATACACATTGAAGAGAAAGATATGTAATAATATAAGTAAAGAAAAGAATAGAAGAAAATATATAAAAGTATAGGTGAACATACAGTATTTGAAAGGAAGAAAAGATAAATGAGATAATAAATGAGACAATTGGACAGGGGACGGAAGGCACACTGGTGCACTTATGCATGCCCCTTACTGACCTCTAAGGAACCTGGAGAGGTCAATCGTGGATAGTCTAAGGGAAAAATGTTTGGGGTTAGGGGTTGACACTATAGAGTCAGGTAATGAGTTCCACGCTTCGACAACTTGGTTGCTGAAGTCATATTTTTTACAGTCAAGTTTGGAACGATTAATATTAAGTTTGAATCTGTTGTGTACTCTTGTGTTGTTGCGATTGAAGCTGAAACAGTCATTGACAGGTAGAACCTTGCAGCATATGATCTTGTGGGCAATACTTAGATCGTGTTTTAGGCGACGTAGTTCTAAGCTTTCTAGACCTAGGATTGATAGTCTGCTTTCGTAGGGTATTCTGTTTCGAGTGGAGGAGTGAAGGGCTCTTCTGGTGAAGTATGTTGAAAGAAAATGCAGGGCGTCCTACATAAGCCACGCCCACAGTGTGGTAGTAAAAATTCGGGGCCACCACAATGTCCATCAAGAACAAGAATGCAGCTCCCCTGCCCTGCCTGGTTACCTTTTCTTTGAAGCAACATGCAACTGGGAAAACACTCCCCGTTTGGGAGAATCGATCGAGAGGGACCATTCATGTTCCCCTGGGTCACACAAGCCCCCCTGGCATCGTTCTGTGCCCCCTAGGGGGGCACACCCCACTATTTGAGAAACTCTGCAATAAACTCTGAAACAAGACTGCTATAAGAGGATTGTAAAAGAAGCCAATATATGCTTATAATTCTGTGATTATTTCTGAACAGTCTGCATGATAGTCTTAAACAGCTAAGTAGGTGGTATGAAGATAATTTTTCTCTCCCCCCATAAAGGAAATGTATGTGAATTATGAGAAAATACCATGTAAGCAACAGCAATAACCAGCTGCTTCCCATGCTGGCTTCTGAAACACAATGTTCACCCAGTTGTGAACAAATTCCTGACTCTACAGATATGATAAATTTGTTGAAATAAACAGAGACAAATGTGCAAATTACTATGATCCTATTATTATGATGAACAAGATATGCTGTCCAGATTATAGGAAATAGACTCCATGCATTCTTGTTTACAGTATGCAGAATTGAGAAAAAGGATCCTGACTGCAAAGAAATTAAAAAATGTGATGGAGCAAGTCTACTTATTATTTATAGTTCAAATCCTGAAATGGCTACAAACCGGTGGACAACACAGCTGCTTAAAAAGCAAGTCACATCTTTATTTTGCAACATGCTGGTACTAATAAAAGGGGAGAAACATGAATATGGGTTGCTCTGCATGGAAAGATATTTACACTGATCCTCTAATGTGACTGGTAATATTTTAGTTGGGAAAAAAATTGCCACGTTGTATATAAAACGATTCATTGGCATGCAGTTAGAAATTGCAGTACAGTATTCAAAACTCAGTAGGAAGACATTTCAGTTGTCAAATGTTTTGGTGCTTATCTCAAAATGGTCATCCTTGAACAAAATGATGGGAAAGAGGGCTCCATTGCAAAAGAAGCTAAACTTTAGCTCATAAAGAAAATCAGCCAAAGAGCAAGTTGCTTGTTGCATTAAAGGTGTTCCATAGCTATTAAAATGCAATACTGGTAGGATCGTACCTAAATTCTGATTTGTCTCTCACTGTAAGCCACCGTTTTCCCCTTTTCTTCTTCCTCCCCAAACAGGACCTGCAGATGTCCACAAGTAGTCCTCGACCAGTGAAGGGCTAACAAAACTTTTACTACAACACTGTGGGTGTGGCTTATGCAGGACGCCCTGCATTTTCTTTCAATATCGTTCAGGGCAAATTGGGTGCTCTGGGGTGGAGATCCATTTTCTCTACCCCATTGCATCCCCCCCCTCTGGGCAGTAGCCCACTCCTGTCCTCGATTTACAACCGCTTTTTTAGTGACCATTCTAATGGAGTTGAAAAAAGTGACTATTTATTTATTTACTTACTTACTTACTTACTTACTTACTTACTTACTTACTTACTTACTTACTTATTTAATTGGATTTGTATGCTGCCCCTCTCCGAGGACTCGGGGTGGCTCACAGCATATATAAAAACAGAACAATAATGTAAATCCAATTAATACTACAATTTAAAACAATTAAAAGAAAAACTTATCGACCAAACATTCAGCAATCATACTTAAAGAATTCAGTGGTCAGGAGGAAGATCTAAAAGTCCCAAGCCTGGTGGCAAAGATGAGTTTTTGGAAAGCAAGGAGGGTGGGGGCAGTGCAAATTTCTGGGGGGAGTTGATTCCAGAGGGTCGGGGCTCCCACAGAGAAGGCTCTTCCCCTAGGTCCCACCAGCTGACATTGTTTGGTCGATGGGACCCTAAGGAGGCCAACTCTGTGGGACCTCACTGGTCACTGGGATTTGTGCGGCAGAAGGCGGTCTCGGAGATAATCTGGCCCTGTGCCATGCAGGGCTTTATATTACCCCTTTTTTACACTTACAACCAGAGGTGGGTTTCAGCAGATTCTGACCAGTTCTGGAGAACTATTAGTGGAAATTTTGAGTAGTTTGGAGAACCATTCGTGGAAATTTTGAGTAGTTTGGGGAACTGGTAAATACCACTTCTGACTGGCCCCATCTATTCTCTGCATCCCGAGTCCCAGGTGATAGTACAAAATGGGGATTTTGCAGTAATCTTCCCCTATTACACCCACCAAGCCACACCCACCAAGCCACACCCACCAAGCCACACCCACCAAGCCACACCCACCAAGCCACACCACGCCCACCAGACCACACCCCACAGAACCAGTAGTAACAAAATTTGAATCCCACCACTGCTTACAACCATTGTAGTTTCCTCATGGACACATGATCAAAATTTGGATTCTTGGTAAATGGTTCGTATTTATGATAGTTGCAATTTCCTGGGGTCATGTGACCCCCTTTTGCAACCTCCTGATAAGCAAAGGCAATGGGGAGCCTTTACAACCAACTTAACAACTACAGCGATTCTCTTAACAATTGGGGCAAGAAAGGTCATAAAGTGGGTCATAACTCACTTTAAAACTGTCTAGTTTAGGTACAGAAATTTTGGGCTCAATTATGGTCATGTCTGGGATTACCTGTATAAAGAACTGTACTCATGCATCAGATGAAATGGACTGTAATCCACAAAGGTTTAAGGGATAATACCAATGTCAACCGTAAAATGTCACAAACCTCTTCGAAAATGCAGGTACCCATTGCCAACACTGTGCCTGCATCTGCTGGGTTCCTAATACTCCTCTTCATATGGATTTTGATCTCTGCAACAGCTCCCTACCAACTTCTTACAACTACAGTAATACCTCATGATACGAACTTAATTGGTGCAAGGAGGAGGTTCGTATGATGAAAGGTTCATAAGACGAAACATTGTTTCCCATAGGAAACAATGTAAAGTCAATTAATCCGTGCAATCAAAACCCCCCCCGCAAAAAAACGGCTTTCGGCGACTGCTGGGAAGCCGCGTGGCTATTTTAAAAGGTGACAGCTGGCCTGGGGGGCTTCCCAGCACCCCCCCCGAACCCAGGTTTGGGGTTCGGGGGGGTGCTGGGAAGCCCCCCAGGCCGGCTGCGACCTTTTAAAACAGCCGTGCCGCTTCCCAGCTGTCTCCTGAAGCCGAACGCCAAATCCGAAAGGTCGCAGCCGGCCTGGGGGGCTTCCCAGCACCCCCCGAACCCCGAACCCGGGTTCGGGGGGGGTGCTGGGAAGCCCCCCAGGCTGGCTGCGACCTTTTAAAACAGCCATGCCGCTTCCCAGCTGTCTCCTGAAGCCAAACGCCAAAGCCGAACTTCCACGTTCGGCTTTGGGAGACAGCTGGGAAGCGGCACGGCTGTTTTAAAAGGTCACAGCCGGCCTGGGGGGCTTCCCAGCAACCTCCCGAACCGAACCCGGGTTCAGAAAAATTTTGCCTCTTCTTACGAACTTTGTTCGAGTTACAAACCGGCTTTTCGGGAGGCTTCTGGGAAGCCCCGCCGCCCGGCTGTCACCTTTTAAAACAGCCGCGCGGCTTCCCAGCAGTCTCCGAACGCCGGTTCGTAACTCGAAAAAAGTTCGTAAGAAGAGGCAAAATTTTTCTGAACCCCGGGTTCGTATCACGAGTTGTTCGTAAGACGAGGGGTTCGTATCTTGAGGTACCACTGTACTGTATTTGTCAGAGTATAAGAAGCTCTGTTTGAAAGGTTGGTCAAGGAATATGCCATATTTTTCGAAATATACGATGCACCTTTTTCCCCTAAAAAGAGGGTGAAAATCTGGGAGTGTCTTATATTCCGAAGGTTTCATTCGGAATATAAGACACACCCAGATTTTCACCCTCTTTTTAGGGGAAAAAGGTGCATCTTATATTTCGAAAAATATGGCATATTCTTTGTGGTTTAATGACCACTGCACGGGACACATCAAGTGACTCCTGAATATAAACGATGTTCAAATGACCACCCTGAATGGCATGCCAGCCCACAACATATTGTATGAACCCAGCCCATGTGCTTAATTTATGGCTCAGTGTATTAGATAAGCCCAGAAAACTAGGCTAATCTTGTAACGACTATTCATTTGAACACAGAGGAGCCTGTAATGCAAACATAACTCTCTCTCTTTCTGTGTGTGTGTTCTGATCGTTCTATACCCAGAAGAATTTGTCTCAGCTATGAATAGCCTCAAACAAGCTATTAAATAGAATGGCAAGAAGGGAAGGATTTAAATTAATATAATTAGATTAAAATTAGTCAATTGCTGATTTCCATCTCTTTGATCCCACATACAATATGAGGATAATAGCACTAATTAATCTTCTAAAATTAGCATTCTAGAGCACAGTTGATATGGGAAGAAGTAAAAATAGGTGTTGCATCTCTGAACTTCTCCTCTCTTTGCTACTTGGTCCAATATGATTACGTGTGTCTGTAGTGTGATATTTTAATAGCGTTAGTGAAATAAATACATATTTTCAAATAGAGTCTATTAAATCACTGCACTCCTGGAAGAGAACTGTTTGACTGTAAGTCCCTCTTACATCTTACCTGGGTTGTCAAATTCCAACTGTTCTTCAGGCTGTAGCAGAGATTTTGTAAATTTATTGCTGCTATTTGATAGTCATGAAGATCTTTGCATGGAGATGTGGTCAGTTGGTCCATTGTGTACACATATCCTTGGGTGTGATATTTCAATTCGATTGCTTTCATGTCCTGTGAATAATTATTTAGGAAAGAACTTGGGAAAGTAGGCAAAGAGAAGCTCCCAAAGGAATAGTCAGATAAGAGACTAAGTAGCCCACAACTGTATAATGGGTGGGGCAACAGGCTCAAAAGCATCTCTCTCTAGTTTCTCAGGTTATAAAAGACATGTGGGAAAGGGGAGAATTGTACTTTTATACTGGCATGATTCTGTCAACATAATGGGATAATCAGAAGTGGGATTCAAACATTTTAACAACCTGTTCAAATTATTTATTTATTTATTATTATTTATTATTTAGATTTGTATGCTGCCCCTCTCCGCAGACTCGGGGCGGCTCACAGCAAGATACAACAATTCATAACAAATCCAAATATAATTTAAAATATTTAAAAAGAACCCCATTTTACTAATAAACACACACACAAACATACCATGCATAAATTGTACATGCCCGGGGAGGTGTTTCAGTTCCCCCATGCCTGACGACAAAGGTGGGTTTTAAGGAGTTTACGGAAGGCAGGGAGAGTAGGGGCAGTTCTAATCTCTGGGGGGAGTTGGTTCCAGAGAGTCGGGGCAGCCACAGAGAAGGCTCTTCCCCTGGGGCCCGCAAACTGACATTGTTTAGTTGACGGGACCCAGAGAAGGCCCACTCTGTGGGACCTAATCGGTCGCTGGGATTCGTGCGGCAGAAGGCGGTCTCGGAGATATTCTGGTCCAGTGCCATGAAGGGCTTTAAAGGTCATAACCAACACTTTGAATTGTGACCGGAAATTGATCGGCAACCAATGCAAACTGCGGAGTGATGGTGAAACATGGGCATACCTAGGTAAGCCCATGACTGCTCTCGCAGCTGCATTCTGCACGATCTGAAGTTTCTTGTTATAAAACAAGAACTAAAGAATGTAATATTTAATACTATAAATCACAAATTATATACTATTGATTAACCACTGGTTACAATACCACTAAAAATTAAAATAAGGAGGCTGTCAATTAAGCCAGCCTTAGGAGGGGAGAGGAGATATACTACATACGCGTTTTTTAATTTTTTGTTTGTACTGTATGTAATGTATTGTAAGTTGTTAATGTTTATCTGTTTAACTGTTTATATGTAAATAAAAATCATTTTTATAAAGATTTTTTAAAAATAAAAAATAAAAAATTAACAACCTGTTCTGTGCCCTGCTGCTAGGCGGGTGTGGGAATATTGGGTGTGGCCTACTCAGCCTCTTGCATCATGGCCTACTCAGCCTCCCCAGGTTCCAGAGGCTTTTTTCGAGCCTCCGGGTGGGCAAAATCAGCCTTTCCTGGACTCCGGAGGCCCTCCAGAGGCCAGAACAGGATGTGTTTCTAGACTTCCAGAATTTCCAGGAGGCCAATTTTTCACTCTCCCAGAGCCTCTTTGTGGGCTCTGTACTTACCTGACATCCAAAATAGGCCGTGTGGAGACTCAGGGTAGGGGTGGGTAGAGCTGGGCCCGCTAGTCCTTTCAACTTCTGCGAACCAGATGTAAAATTAGCACCTGGTTTGCCCAAACTAGTTAGAACCAACTGAATCCCATACCCGTTTATAATAAATTAGAATTAGCTCCTCTGGTTGTCTTTCTTATCTAGTTTGCACTACAAGGCTGATATCTTCCCTCCATTAAGGTTCATGAAAAGATGTTGCTAGCAAATCTGTACTGCACAAGTTGGGCAGACAATTCCTACTCAGAGAAAGAGGTCTTCTAAGCACCTCTGTGCCAAACTATGTCTTTATGGATCCAAACCATCACTTTCAGTTGCATTTTAAAATGCTAATCCATGCAGCAATTGTCCCTTGGATTAATTAATATACAGTCATATCTACCGTGCCTGTACAAAACCCTAATGCATTTGCTTGTTTTTGATTCAGTGTACTAAATCCAGTAAACCTGGCTACCATTAATAAAGCATAGTTTAGGATTGAGATTGTTACGTCAGCTGAGATGGTCACACCAGCTAACATAACCTAATCTATTATAAACACAGGTTTTCTTTCTGTGTGTAAATTGACTCCCCCATGTCATCAAATCATCTTGCAGGTTGAGGAATATGAAAGATTGGCTGAGCAGAATATTCACTGATTAAGAAAGGAATACATGGTTCAAACTAAGAAACATTAGCGTAATCGTGATGGGTTGTAGCATGTAATCAACCTGGGTTGGTCTCAGAAAGCTAAGCAGGGTCAGGCTTGGTTAGGCTACCATATCTGGGCTGCAAAAATTGGGATGGCTACTATACACAAAATTTAAAAACTTGTATGGGAGAGCTTTAGGAAATCCCAGGACTAGAAGCAGAGGGGAATAAGCAAGCAAATATAAAACTTTTGGAAGAAGGCATTCACAAGTCACTTCTCTGTGATTGCCAAGAAATATGTAGATGTTTCTCTGAAGTCACCAGCAATTTGGCAATTCAAATCTTACCAGCTCAAGGTGTATTCAGTCTTCCATCCATCTGAGGTTGATTAAATGAGGACCCAGATTGTTGGGGGTGATATTCTGATTCTGTAAAACCATTTAGAAACAGTGAAGGGCTACCAAATTTTTTATTACCACACTGTGGCTTATGCAGGACGCCCTGCATTTTCTTTCAACAGCTTTCAGTACAGATTGGGTTCTCTGGGGTGTAGCCCACCCCTGGCTGTAAAGCACTATGAATCAGTACAGGTATATAAGTCTAAGTGCTATTGCTATAAGTCACTTTTTTCACTGCATTTGTAACTTTGAATCATCACGAAGTGAACTGTTGTAAGCCGAGAACTATTGTAAAAATGAATGTATGACCCCATTTTCTGTAAATGTTGGACTGAATATTTCCCCTGCTTACTAATTTTCTTGAATTTATTAATATCCACTTGCCCTATAGGATATATAGGGACATAATATGAAATTTACCGCCACTTGTATCCCTACGTTGCTAATATGATTTTAGTTTCCCCTCTTTACCCTAATAAGGATTTAATTAGTATGAAATCTCCTAAGGCCCTACCATTCAGTTACTTAAGATGTTTTGATTGTCTTCTACAAATGTTTGTTTAGTAAGATGCCTACTGAAAAGACCTATGTGAATTTGAGAAGCAGATAGTACAAAAGATTATTTAAACAATCTTAATCAATTTGTTGTGAGCCGCCCCGAGTTTTCGGAGTTTTCGGAGAGGGGCGGCATACAAATCCAAATAATAAATAAATAAATAAAAATAAATAAATAAAGCAAAAAGAAAGGACTTCACATCCTCCTTTGCTAGTGTAAATTCAAAAATCACATTGACTGCTTAGATATCTGGATAGTTTTCTGAACAGGGAAATTTTTCTATAAGTAGAACTTAATAACGTAGCATTGATGTGTACTAGGTGAAATGCAATGAGTTGGATGCAGATAATCTTAATTGTATTAGACTACAATTAGATTAGAATACAATTAATTGTATTAGTTTTAAGTATAAATGTAATTGGATTAGATTAGGGCACAATTAATTGTATTGTTGAAATTGAACTGCATTCAAGTACTTGAATGCCATTGATTAAAAGAGTACTAAGTTCAACTACCTTAATATTTTTCTTCACTGGGAACTTACAACATCTTTATCACATTTAGCCTTTGTTGAGATCATTTAAAACTTGCCCTTATTGCTATTTTATTAGCACAACCAGCAGCAACCACTGCAAAGTTGTCAGTATCAGCAAAATGTTGGATAGAACATTGTGATGCAAGCCCTGTATCTCTGAACAGGGATGGAACACACATACAAAAAAAAAAGGGTAGGGTTTTTATTGTAACATTTGCCACCTTGCTGATTTTGGCAACCCCTTGGATGACCATAAGCATATACTGTGGATGATAGTATGAATTCATTCATGAGAAAATAACTTCATTCTAGAACTCAGCCAGTGTTTTATCAATTCCTATTTATGCTTTGTAGAACTAGCTATGTTGTGGAGTTATGCAGAGAATAAGACAGTCTTGACAGAGGATAGCAGGAGCTACTTAAAGGAGCTGAGGGAACACATCAGAATACCAAAAAGGAACTTTTGGCAAGAAAAGAAGATTGAAACAGAAATATATTGCTCAAAAAAATAAAGGGAACACTCAAATAACACATCCTAGATCTGAAATATTCTCATTGAATGCTTTGTTCTGTAGTTAACTGTGCACAACAGCAGGTGAAATTGATTGTCAACCAGTGTTGCTTCCTAAGTGGACAGTTTGATTTTACCGACGTTTGATTTACTTGGAGTTATATTGTGTTGTTTAACTGTTCCCTTTATTTTTTGAGAAGTGTATAATATTGATATTCTAGATCTAGAATTTGATGGAACGGGGCAATCAAAATTTTAAAATTCAAGAGAGATTAGGATTCCATATGATTAGAAATACTATCCCCCCTTTTATTCACATGACAGGAGAAAGACCACAGTGCAATCCAAGAGAAAAACTACTGTACAAGCTCAGAAAATGGAACGTCAAACTGATTTTAGTTGCTCATGAATAATAATTCCAATTTCTATTCATGATTCTTTGTCAGTCACCCACATGCTTTTTCTTTATGATCACAGTGAAAGGCAAAAGATTTGCTAGATTACTTCAACTCATATCTTTCAATAATACAGTGTTCCCTCGATTTTCACAGGTTCGAACTTCGCCAATAGCCTATACCACGATTTTTAAAAAAGTATTAATTAAAAAATACTTCGCAGTTTTTTTCCTATACCACGGTTTTTCCCACACAATGATGTCATATGTCACCGCCAAACTAATAATTTTTGCAAATAAATAACAAAAATAATAATTATTGTTAATAAATAATTATGTTTATAAATATCAGGATTACTAAGTGTCTTACTCAATGGTGAGTACCAGTAATAATGGTGAGTAAATGGTTGTTAAGGGAATGGGAAATGATAATTTAGGGGTTTAAAGTGTTAAGGGAAGGCTTGTGATACTGTTCATAGCAAAAAATAATGTATTTACTTCTGCATCTCTACTTCACGGAAATCCGACTTTCGTGGGCGGTCTCGGAACGCATCCCCTACGGAAATCGAGGGAACACTGTATATAATTAAAAAGCAAACTTACACTATAATGATTTTGGCATAAATCTAATTCAAAACTAGTTAGATGTTGACAATTCAATAAATAATAGTCAAATGAGCCAAAACATAGCATATTGTATATAGTACAAGCCTCAAAGAACCCCTGTGTTAACTACTGTAAAGGAAGTGTCCTGGTTAGATACTTTGTAATTGAATGAATTACACTTCTTGGCCAATGCTGTTAAATTGCTTGGGAATGACAATGTTTGTATGCTTTTAAATAAGTGGTTTTTGGATCAGCATTTTGCTCTCTTGTGAATGCAGCATGGATGCTTGATCAGGAATTATTCTTGTTTGATGTTATTATCACAAATTACCTTGAATCTGATTGATTGTGATGGGTATAAATTTGATAAATAAATGAAATGTTTTTGAGAACTTCAAGAAAAAACTTTTTTCTTTCGATGTTCTTTTCTTGAACATTTTTATTTTGTTTACTGAGAATAGCAGTAAATCAAAGTAAATAATTCATTTACAGTACACAGTAAATAGTTTTACAGTGAATCACAGTAAATAATATAAATTACATATAAAGCTGACACATGGCAACAATCTTGTGAAATTTTACCGGATAGTCCTCAACTTATGATCAGTCACTTAATCACATTGAGCCATGGTGGCGGAATGGTCAGAGTACAGTACTGCAGGCTACTTCTGCTGGTTGCCAGCTTTCGGCAATTTGGCAGTTCAAATCTCGCCATGCTCAAGGTTGACTCAGCCTTCCATCCTTCTAAGGTGGGTAAAATGAGGACCCAAATTGCTGGAAGCAATATGCTGTCTCTGTATACTGCTTAGAGAGGGCTGTAAAGTGGTGTACAAGTCTAAGTGCTATTGTTATTCCTATTGCTACAACCAGTTGAACTTATAGCTTACCTGTAAAAGAGGACTTACAACCTGAATCCGAAGTTCTGACAGCCAGCCCCATGACCACACTTAAGCACTTAGCAACCCAGCCACATTTATACTGTGGTCATACGATTCTATTTTACATAAGTTTTGATAAAAATCAACACTTGCTTTTCTTGTACACAGGGAAGCTATACCATAGTGAACAATGGGTTCATTTAACAATTACAGTATTTATTTTTATTTATTTATTTGTTTGTTTGTTTGTTTGTTTTGTCCAATACACAATAATACACAATGAGGGTTATAGAGGATATAATCAGGTAGAATGTATTAAAGGGGGAATAGAGGAGAAAATAAAGGAGTGAAATATGAGAGAATAGCAGAAAAAGATGTAGGTATAGAAGAGAAGATATAGGAGAGAGAATAGGACAGGGGACGGTAGGCACTCTGGTGTATTTGTTTAACAATTGCAGCACTTGCTTAATGACCATGGTGTTCACACTCACAACCAGGGGTGGGCTACTGCCCAGATGGGGGGGGACGCAGCGAAGTAGCGAAAATGGAGCTCCACCCCAGAGCATCCAATTTGTACTGAAAGATGTTGAAAGAGAATACATAAGCCATGCCCACAGTGTGGTAGTAAAAGTTTTGGTAGCCCTTCACTGCTTACAACTGCCATGCTCACTTAACAACTGCCACAAAAAACATTGTCAGTCACAGGACCAATCTTTTCAATAACCATTACAATGTACAACTGTAATGGTCAAGCTCCATTACAATTGTAATTTAAAGAATATCTGTATTTAACTGTCAAGTGGCTGCATTGACACTTCAGAGTGTAACATCACTGTTCTTTCGGGAACAGCTTTGACGGTTGTGCAATTTCCTCAACCTCTCCCTTCCGAATGCCAGGCATTTATTTCTCTTGCTTCAGTAACATTTCCAGCTTCCTGAGGCCCATAGCTATAACAATAATTTCTTTTCCTGACTTGCAGTGTCTGATTTGTGTGCTGTTCACTATCATTTAACAAACCTTGTGGGTAAGTGGCTTCAAAAAGAATAGAAAGAAAAAAACCCCAACCTCTAAAGCTGTGAGGAAAGATTATCAGATTTTATACTCATATTGTGTGTTTTCAGAGACAGTCTGGTCTGTTGGTTAAGGCCCTAAGACAACTGTTAAGAGACATCTTAGGCCACTGATAGTGAATCTATGGCATGGGTGCCACAGATGGCACGCGGAGACATAGCTGCTGGCATGCGAACGGTCACTCTAGCTCAGCTCCAGCGTGCATATATATGCTGGCCAGCTGATTTTTGGCTCACACAGAGGCTCTGGGAGAGCATTTCTGGCTTCCAGAGAGGCTTGGGGAGATGGGGGAGGGCATTTGTAACTTCCTCTGGCTGCAGGGAAGCCTTTGGAACTGGGGAGGGTAAAACTCGAGCCTACTGGGCCCAACAGAATTTGGAAAACAGTCCATTTCCAGCCTCCAGAGGACCTCTGGGGGGAGGAGGTTTTTTCGCTATCCTCAGGCATTAAATGATGGTGTGGGCACTCGTGCATGCGCGATAGCACACATGCATGCTCTTGAGAAGGTTCACCATCACTATCTTAGGCAGTAACTTTGGGCCAATCATTGTCTCTTAGCCCATGACAGCAGTCTTGAGTGACAAACAGTTGATCCAAAAAAAACAAAAGAAGTGGAACAGGAAAATACTGGAAAGGGGAAAAAAGGTGCCTTTTGGAAAGGTTTTTTTTCCCATCCCAATTTTGGCACTCCCTAAAATTTGGCACCCTGGGTGACTGCATAGATTGCTTAGACCCAGTACTGGCCCTGTGACTGGGCTCACACATTTGGCTTAGTAGACTTGTGACCCCCTCAAAAAAACTACCCTTTTAGAATAAATAATAATAATAAATTAGTTTGGCTCAGATGAAATCATGAGCTATTATTCAGAAAGAGCTATTTACCAGCCAGTCCACCTCATAGTCCTTTATAGTGGCTCTGGAAATACTTCTCACAGCAAGTTTTATTCTACAGGGGATAGAAAGGTGTGTAGTGTTATATCATAGTTTAATTGGTTCAAAGTTGAGGTCGACGATGCCAACGTTTAAATCCAGAGCACTGCTAATAGCAGGTTATATAAGGTGTAACGTATTTTGAATAATTCCATCTTCTGCTCTTGTTTTGAGAGAGAGATCAGCACAAAATGTTATTTGGGTCAAAACTCCTCTGTCCTCATTAAAATAAATTGGCTGGCATTCTCTCATCCTTGTGCACAACCTTAACTGCGAAAAGCCAACCAAATAATTCCTGGTGTTTCTTAAACAAATAGCACTCCCCTCCCGTCGCCCTGAATTGGCTTTCAAAGAGCATCTGCAATGAGATTTTCAGTCATAGTAGCAAAACGCCCAGGGAGTTAGTACCGCTACAAGGAGAGCCACATACTAATTCCAAATGAATTTGCTGTTTGGATTTGAGCAGTTTTCCTTCTCTCCCCCCCCCATTTGAACAAAGCTTTCCTGCAGTGTCCCAGGGGCTGTGCTGAAGGATGTGACCAGCTGTGCGGTCTTGCTCAGTTAACCAAGGCTGAAAACTGGAAAGAACCTTCTAAACAAAAGTTTTACAGCGAATTGTGACTTCTTAATGGAATCCAAAATAGTTTATAATGAGTTAATGAAAAACGAGGTGACTTAGCTTGGTGGGCATGCTTTTTAAAGGGGACTAATTATGGACTTATTTGAATGGAGATCTCTAAATAGACACAACTAAGGAAACAAGTCAGATAAAGGCACTTGAATCTGCAGCAGGAAAATGGGTGGGGCAGGAGGCTCGAAAAAAGACCTTCCCTAGTTTGCTGGGCTATAAAGGAAACAGGAGGTGGGGTGTGGGAGAAATACTTGCTGATTTACAAAATGTTATCAATGTAACTTTACAATGAAGTAGAATTAGCTCATTTGGCTGTGTGGTCTACCTTCTAAGGCTGAGAAAGTGCAAGCCACGTTCTGTAGGGCAACATGAAACATAAGACACAAATTATAAATCTATTCATTTATTTTATTTTTATTTGTTTATTATTAGATTTGTATGCCGCCCCTCTCCGAAGACTTGGGGCGGCTAACAACAATATAAAAAGACAATGTAAACAAATCTAATATTAAAAATAATCTAAAAAACCCCAATTTAAAGAACCACTCAAACTTACAAGCATACCATGTATAAATTCTATAAGCCTAGGGGGAAGGGAAATTTCAATTCCCCCATGCCTGACGACAGAGGTGGGTTTTAAGGAGCTTGCGAAAGGCAAGGAGGGTGGGGGCAACTCTGATATCTGGGGGGATCTGGTTCCAAAGGGTCGGGGCCGCGACAGAGAAGGCTCTTCTCCTGGGTCCCGCCAAACGACATTGCTTAGTCGACGGGACCCGGAGAAGGCCAACTCTGTGGGACCTAACTAGTCGCTGGGATTCGTGCGGCAGAAGGCAGTCCTGGAGATATTCTGGTCCGATGCCATGAAGGGCTTTATAGGTCATAACCAACACTTTTGGTTATGGTTATTTGACGTTATTTCCTTTTATAAGTAGATTAGTTAGAATGCACTAATTCCCCTTTTCTAGATGCAGATACATTAGCCAGAATTACCATACTTCATATCAACCTTACCAGTTACAGAGACAGAAGGGAAATGGGATATGGTAGTAATGAACTCATTTTCTGGGACAGCGATACTCTACTAGGGTTGCTAATTCTTTATTGTTTGCTAATGACCACGTGCCCGTGTCTTGCAAAAGTGTATGAACACTGACTGTAACCAATTTGTGTCTTAGAGGTTTTCAATTTTTGAAACATGCCTCTTTGCTCTGCACTGACTAACAGGCTGCAATTTCCCACCTTGTGTGATAATTGGCTACTCTGCAACTGGGAAAAACAAACCCAGCATTTGACATGGTTTGTCATGGTTTGTCTAACTTTTGGGCCCTAGGCTCCAGATGTTTGTCTTCTATTTTTCAGTTATATTTCAAAATTGTTTCTCTTCTCGATTAATACTTCTTAGAATTTTGAGGAAGTAATGGGCAACTTTTGAATTATGGTTTATGGTTGATGTAGAATTACCATATTTAGGCAAATTGAATTATGGCATTGGTGTCGTCTACAGTCAAACAGGATGTTGTAATTGGGCTGCTAAATGGCAGCAAAGTTATACAAGGAGCAATAACTACAGAAAACTGCAACGTTTTGATTCCATCTACTGGTTGTCCAGATTTTTGTAGCCTAATATGGTAGGCCCAATCTACTTTTATATGTGTTGGTGTGGGATAGGGGTGGGTTCTAATATTTTTACTACAGGCTCTGTGATTTAGAGGTCAGGTGGGTGTGGCTTCAGGTGGGCGAGACCGAGTGGGCATGGCCAACTTGTAAAATGTAGTGAAACTCACTTAACAACACTCTAGTTTAGTAACCAAAATTTTGGGTTCAATTGTGCTCATAAGTTTTACTTTTTTTCCCTTCCTTCCTTCCTTCCTTCCTTCCTCTTCCTTCCTTCCTGTCTTTCTTTCTTTCTTTCTTTCTTTCTTTCTTTCTTTCTTTCTTGTCTCTGTCTCCCTTCCTCTTTCTTTATTTTTCTTTCACTCTTCTCAGCAGTGGGAAAAAGATGAAAGCTTTGGGACTTGGAGGTGGGTGGCCTGGCCCAGCAGCGATGTGTCCCCTGTCATGTGCCATTCTGGAGCACTGTTGCCACCCTTCTAGTCTTCCTGGCTTCAGCACTGGGACCAGCAAAGAATTGTGGTTGAGCAGGGCCGAGACATTAGTGCAGGAATGGCAAGGAGTGCAGGGCAGGTGGCAGTTCATCTTCATGTGAGAAGGGCGGGGGTCCTCCACCCCGGCACTTATCCTCTAGCAACCTGCTGCTGTTGAGGGGTCTCCTTCACACCACCACCCACTTTGGTCATGGGGTAGATTTGCCGAACTGCTGGCAGCCGGTGATCAGAAGTAGCTTGCAGTACTGTACTCTAACCTCTGCACCACCGAGGAACATCCATGCTTCTTTGCTGGTGCAGGTGAATGGGACTGAGCCCAACCCCGCCTTTCACCCTGCCTGAACATACTGCTGCCGCGCTCGCCTGTCATGGCTCCAACGGTGGTGGTTTTGGGAGATACAGGCTCATCTGTAGGTGGTCCCATGCAGCTGAGCCCATGCTTCTCCCTGCTGCCCCCAGGGAGAAGCCATGGGCAAGAAAGCTGTTCCAGATGATCCATTCCTCCTCTTCACCCTGCCTGGACATACAGCTGTCATGCTCATCTGTCACAGCTCCAACACAGCAGCTTTGGGAGATGCTGATGGTGAGAATGAAGGCTGGGAGGGGAGTACAACATGTGGGGGGATGAGCCCACTGTTCTAAGCTGGCAGAGGCAGCACAGGGTGCAGCTGGGAGCATGCTAACCTTGCCCATCCCAAGTGCCAGACTCTGCCATTGACAGCTCTGTCCAGCTGACTCCTGAATTAGGAGGCAGCGACCTCTCTCCTCTGCTTTGCTAGGCCTTGTCAGCTCGTGCTGAGCAGTACCTTCTTCAGGAGTTACACCCTTTAGCAGGGCAGGCAAGAGCCCAGAGACATGCTGAAGTTCCCGCATTTTTGAGTCATGAGATAAATTGCCAGAGATCTCAGACTCACTACCAAGATCCTATTGAGAGCAGGAGCTGGAAGGGGACGGGCAGTCGATAGTTTCCTGGAGGTTTAAGGGAGGCGGCAGCAGTATGCAATTACTACATTTGTTGGTTACTAAATCACTGAGTTGAACTTGGGTTTTAAAGCTGCAGTGCTTTTCATACTTATTTGGGAATTACACAAAGTGGGAATGGCGCACACAGAGCTGCTTCTTCTTTGCAACAGTTGAGGCCCTCTTCCTCTTGGACCTCCAAACTATAGGGACGAGGGAAGGGGGATGGCTGCAGTCAGTAATGGGCAGCCAAACTTTTTACTGCCACACTGTGGGTGTGGTTTATTTTGTGGGTGTGGCTTGATGGTCACGTGACCAGGTGGGAGTGGCTTGAATCATCATCATCTTTCAAGTGAACTGTTCAGTCCTCGACTTACAACCTCACCAGTGTTGCTCTCCGTGGTGACAATTTGCTTCGCGTTTTCCATGCTCTCCTTCCTGGGTCGCCCCCTGCCTTAGGCTGGTGAACGGGTGCCAAGATGGGGGAGGAAAGGGGTCCACTGCAACTCCTGCCGGTGCTGGTCTCCCTGCCGCTTTCCAAGGAGGAGGAGGAGGAGGAAGAGGAGGAGGAGAAGGAGGAGGATGGGAGTGTGGGATGGTCAGCTGGAGCTGGGCACACAGCTTCATTTATGTTGTGAGCCGCCCCGAGTCCTCGGAGAAAGGCAGCATACAAATCCAATAAATAAATAAATAAATAAATTTCCACTGGTGGAACTGCGTTCCACCCCGTCCTGCCTGCTGCCCACCCCTGGCTGCAGTGCCAGCAGCTTCGGGGGCTCCTTCCCTCGTTTTTTTACCTCTACGTGGGTATACTGACTTTGACCTTAAAGGCTGCTCCGCACCTTTTGATCTTTCTCAGGTGCGAAGAAAAGCAATCCTGTGAAGGGACCAAGCCTGCTGTTGATCTTATAAGCCAAGAGGCTTCTTTTCCACCCAGCTGCTGGCGAGATGCCTTCTTCCCTGGGCCTCTGCTCGCTCCCACCCACTGCCTCACCAAAAGAGAATCCATATTTTAAAGGCATTTGGCAACTTTAAAGGCATTTGGAAAGAAGGGTCTTAGATCCATGAGAAAAATTGCCAAATGCTAAAAAGGTTTTTTCCTTTCCCGCTTTCCTGATGCACATCAGAGAGCTGCACACCTCCACCTCCTCCTTCTCAACAGACTCAGGTTTTCTTTCCACACAGTGCCAGTCACACACCCCATTTTTGGAATCAGGAGGGAGATCACTATGCTGCCTCATGAAAATATTTTCTTTTCTTTCTGCAAACAAACCAGGCAAAGGACAGTCGGTTTCTGTTCCTGGCATGGAAGACGTTTTGCACTGAAACAAGCCCCCCAAAAGGCCAAAAACAAGATGGCAGTGCATGAGCAGTGCCGGAAACTCAGCTTCTGTGTAGAAGAAAAAAACCAGAAAAAAAAAATTCAAAAAAATATGGAGGTGCCCATGGATTGGCACTAACCAATTCGGTTTGGTGACATCATTGTGACATCATCAGCAGATTACTACAGATTCAGGCAAACCGGTCTGAACTGGAAGGAACCCACCTCTGGTGTGGGAGCTTTGGTTTCAAAGCAATGGATAGGTCAAGACAAGGAAATAAACCAGGAACTAGCAGCAAAGTTCCCGTGATTTATTTTTTCCAACTAGCATGAGTTGGATTGATTGACTTGAACTTTTCATATTCAAGTGTTCTCTTAGATGCTGGGAAGAGAAACAGGAAACAGGCAACCTAAGAAAAATCAGAGGATTTTTAGAAATCTAAACTTGTCATATCATCCCGGTCACTAAAGTGTGACATCTTCACAACGTGAGACCTCCAGGACCTCAAGTGTCCATAAAAATCATGAATACAGCTCCAAGAGATGTCCACAAAATTATTGCCAAATTGATTTTTAAAGTCACTGAAAGAGAGGGTTTAAAATTCATAATGAGTAATCTTCCTGTTTTAATTATCAAAACTGGATTTTAATTGCTTTTAATGCTCTGTCAAATTAAGTGTCTGTTCTAGTCCTACCCAGCTAAGAGCAGTCCTTGGTCTGAAAAAACAAAAAAAAAAGAGAAAAGATGCATTCCCTTTTGCCAAATGCAAATGTACCCATTTATTTATTTATTTATTTATTTATTGGATTTGTATGCCGCCCCTCTCCAGAGACTCGGGGCGGCTAACAGCGACAATAAAACAGTGTACAATAGTAATTTGGTATTGATGATTAAAAATCAATTAATATAAAAACCAAACATACATACATACATACATACCATGCATAGAATTGTAAAGGCCTAGGGGGAAAGAGGATCTCAATTCCCCCATGCCTGGCGGCAGAGGTGGGTTTTAAGTTGTTTACAAAAAGCAAGGAGGGTGGGGGCAGTTCTAATCTCTGGGGGGAGTTGGTTCCAGAGGGCTGGGGCCGCCACAGAGAAGGCTCTTCCCCTGGGTCCCGCCAGGCGACATTGCTTAGTTGACGGGACCCGGAGAAGATCCACTCTGTGGGACCTAACTGGTCGCTGGGATTCATGCAGCAGAAGCCGGTCCCTGAGGTAATTTATGCCAGGAGACTTGGCTTAATAAAAAATAGAGGTGCTTCTCCAGATAATTTTTATCATATAAAGTTTGGCAGATGGCTGAAGAGGCAATTCATCTTATCCATGGTGCTTAATCTCATCTGTTGCCCACTTTATTTTCTTTCTTTCTTCTTTCTTTCTTTCTTTCTTTCTTTCTTTCTTTCTTTCTTTCTTTCTTTCTTACTAACTTAGTCAAGCATGTATAATATAACAGATATAATTATACACATGTTTATGAATACATGAAATGGATACAAATAAATGGGGACACTAGGACAGGAAGGATATTAGGCCACCACAGGCTACTTATCTCTAGGACCGCCTTCTGCTGCACGAATCCCAGCGACCGGTTAGGTCCCACAGAGTGGGCCTTCTCCGGGTCCCGTCGACTAAACAATGTCGTCTGGTGGGACCCAGGGGAAGAGCCTTCTCTGTGGTGGCTCCGACCCTCTGGAACCAGCTCCCCCCAAAGATTACGATTGCCCCCACCCTCCTTGCCTTTCGGAAACACCTTAAAACCCACCTCTGCCATCATCTCCCCCTTGCCCATGTAGTTTCTGGGTATGATTCGACTGTGTGCTTGTTTTTTATATATTGGGTTTTTTTTTTATTTTTTAACTTAAAACTGTAATTTAGATTGCTAAATATTAGATTTGTTACTATGTATTGTTTACCATTGTTGTGAGCCGCCCTGAGTCTACGGAGAGGGGCGGCATATAAATCCAATAAATCTAATCTAATCTAATCTACTTCTTTGAAGAGGCTTCAGGTTTTAATAGTTTAGTCAAATAATCTGAGATCCCTTTAGTTAGCATATCAGCCATATTATTGTTTTTATATTGGGTTTTCTCCATTCCATTGCTTCGCTATGCTACATTTTTAGTTTTTAGTTTGTATTGCTTCATAAGAGTTGTTTCAGAAAATGCAGAAGGAGATATGTAGTGCCTTCTTCATCTTTTAAATCCAAGAGCTCTGTGTTTTTTTTAATGACAAAGATGAAGTTTTAAAAGGGAATTGTTGGTTAAATACAAGGTGTCTCCTATGTTTGCTTTCACACTCTGCTACTCCATAACATTTCCCTCTTTTTGTTAGCTCCTTGTTTGATGAAAATGGAATTTGATTTCTCTCATCATGCCTTCTGCTCTTGGCCAATCATATGGCTGACATGAAGTTTGAATATCAGTAGATTACATTCTCTAAAGCTCTTGGGCCCTGATAGTCACCTTTCAAGATGATCCGCCTTAAGTTGAAAATTATAACTGCCTCAAACAAAGGAATAAAGGCAGGATTAATGTTGGCTTTCCTGCTGTCTTATTTTTTCCAAGTAGATAATCGTGTTTATATCACCCAGATGTAATGTTCACAAAAGTGCAAGAAATTCATTCTTGGAAACAGAAATAAAGGAGGACCATTACCAGAATGTCAATGTCAGTGAAGTCATTCATGGGTCAATGAGACAGCTTGACAATTTCACAGATTGTGTTCACCTTCCTTGGGCACTTTTTCTGGAGCTGGCATTAAAATTAAACCAGCCGTGCTACACTTTAGGGTAATGCTCACTATTTCTGTCTCCATTTGCAAATGTGACTGGACAGAAATGTGTGACTTTGTATTTACCAATTTCACTCTGATGCCATTCTGGTTAAATGAAATGTCAGTCAAATAGGCTGCGGTATTTACCTCTCGGTCTGGAAGGCAGCTGCTCCAACAAGAGAAATTGTTGACTGTTGAGGTGGAGCTGGAATAGTGTGTATGTGTGTGCTTAATGGATCATAAACAATACATGTCTATGCTTAAGCATTCTGCATGGTCTGTAAAGTCATTTGCTCAATACAGCCTTTGTTGTTTAGGAAGAAGTAAAGATTATTTTCCTTCCTGCCAATTCCCATAATTTGTTTGACTTGATTACATTTTGCAACAATTGACAACAATCAGACAGCCAGGTTGGCATAATGGTTAATACACAGGGGTAGAAACCATAGCAATAGCAATAGCATTTAGACTTATATACCACTTCACAGTGCTTTACAGCCCTCTCTAAGTGGTTTACAGAGAGGAAGCATATTGCCCCCAACAATCTGGGTCCTCATTTTACCGACCTTGAAAGGATGGAAGGCTGAGTCAACCTTGAGCCTTCTGAGATTTGATCTGCCAATCTTCTGGCAGCCGGTGATCAGCACACTAACCACTGCACCACTGAGGCACAATCCATAGATTGTGAGTTCCAGTCTCGTCTTAGGCAGCTGGCTGACCATCTCTCACCCCAAGGAAGACATAGGCAAACCACTTCTGAAAAACTCTCTGCCAAGAAAAATGCAAGGATGAGTCCAGGTAGACACATAATTTTAAAAGGGAAAAATAAAACTGATTTGAAGGGAAGGAAAAGACAGAAAAAAGGAAAAGGAAAAGAGATTCAATGATTTTGAGAATTCCAAAAGTGCCACTTCTGTTGTGTTACTGATCCATGATTGAAACATTTAAATATGTTAAAGGGTTAAATAAGGTTCAGGAGGGAAGTGTTTTTAATAGGAAAGTGAACACAAGAACAAGGGGACACAATCTGAAGTTAGTTGGGGGAAAGATCAAAGGCAACATGAGAAAATATTATTTTACTGAAAGAGTAGTAGATCCTTGGAACAAACTTCCAGCAGACGTGGTTGGGAAATCCACAGTAACTGAATTTAAACATGCCTGGGATAAACATATATCCATCCTAAGATAGAATACAGGAAATAGTATAAGGGCAGACTAGATGGACCATGAGGTCTTTTTCTGCCGTCAGTCTTCTATGTTTCTATGTTTCTATCCTAGTACAAATTATGGATTTTGGATCCTTCCAACTTCCTCCACTAGAGTAACAAGGCAGGATTGTTTTCCTGATTTCTTGGAAAGTTTCCAAATTGTGACCTGTGGGAAACTATGGTTGCACAAAAAGTTGATGATTTATAAGGGCAAAACAGTAAAATAAAATGCATTTTTAAAAAACAATTCACTCAAATTCAGCCCATTTTCTATCACTACACCTGGTTTTTTGTGTTAGATGTTCTGGGATTCCTCAGCCTTAAAACATCTGAAACTCTCTGCATTAGCCCACCTGAAGTGGGTTCTTTTCTACTGCCGGAGGAAGCACAGTATGAATCAGCCATATGTTCCCTTGATCATTATTCCATTTAAATTCTACTTTCCCCTTCCTCTTTCACGCTTTAACTACAGTAGGGTAATAATGTTTGCAACAACTGTGAGTAGTCCACAAGTCAAGTTAGCAAGCCTAATTCAAACTTGCCAAAGCCTATGTCTCCTTCTTCATGTTTATTTTCTGATATAGAAAGGACATTTCACATTCTGCAAGGCAGAAGGGAAAAGGTTATTCTGGGCAAGCCCTGTTATTCCTTGAAACTGTGATGGTTGTTCCAACTCTTTATTGCTGTGCATATCAGAATTCAAGTTTGCAAATTATAAATATTTGCAGGAATGTGTCCAATGTTCACACTGATGAAACTCTAAGAAATTATCTAAATATTGCTGAGTTAAGGGGATGATAATGTTATTTCAGAAACAATAGTTTTCCACCCAGTTACAAGAGGTAGAAAAGTTGCAGTATTATCCTGCTTCCTAAAAGAAATGTTGTGTTCTCAATTGTCTTCTTGTTATCCTCTCCTTTTTTTATGCTTTTCCAAATCTTGCTTGAATTGCTACTGCATCATCTTGCATTTTTGTCAGAACAGCAAGATTCCATATTTTGCTTGATTAGAACTTGTTGAAGCATCTATTTTTTGGTTATTTCTATCCTGCCATTATTATTTTTTTACAAATCAATCAAGACGATGTACATATCCAGTACACATTTGAGGCACAAATGATTGGACTCAAATTATCCCTATCAGTGACTTCACTGCTCTTTGCAGGAATGTAACTGTGCAAGAGTTCAAGAACAGAATGGTTGGCTGCCTGGCAGTGATAAGAAATATAGTATCTATTTTTGAGCCAATGCATTTCAAAGTTCAATTCAAAGTATTCTTGTTAACCTATAAATTCCAACATGGCCTGGCCCCTCTTTCATGGTTGGAAATGACTTTAATACAATATGTTCATCCTATATGTTTTCTCCAAGAACTAATAATTCAAGTCCCTAACATGCAGGAGATTAGATTTATTTATTTATTTACTTACTTACTTACTTACTTACTTACTTACTTACTTACTTACTTACTTACTTACTTACTTATTTATTAGATTTGTATGCCGCCCCTCTCCGTAGAATCGGGGCGGCTGACAACAATAACAAGAACAATGTAAAAAACAAATCTAATAATTTAAAAAACACTAAAAAACCCATTATTAAAAGCAAGCATACACACAAACATACCATGTATAAACTGTATAGGCCCGGGGGAGATGTCTCATTTCCCCCATGCCTGACGGCAGAGATGGGTCTTAAGAACTTTACGAAAGGCAAGGAGGGTGGGGACAGTTCTAATCTCCGGGGGGAGCTGGCTCCAGAGGGTCGGGGCCGCCACAGAGAAGGCTCTTCTCCTGGGTCCCACTAAATGACATTGTTTAGTCGACGGGACCTGGAGAAGGCCAACTCTGTGGGACCTAATCGGTCACTGGGATTCGTGCGGCAGAAGGCGGTCCCGGAGGTATTCTGGTCCGATGCCATGAAGGGCTATATACCAACACTTTGACTTGTGCCCAGAAATTGATCGGCAACCACTGCAGACTGCGGAGTGTTGGTGTGACATGGGCATATCTTGGAAAGCCCATGATTGCTCTCGCAGCTGCATTCTGCACGATCTGAAGTTTCCGAACACTTTTCAAAGGTAGCCCCATGTAGAGATAAATAAAGCTACCATTAAAAATGACTACTAGAAGGCTTAGAGCCCACATTTCCCTTTCTTTGTCCCTTAGCTCCCAGTCTGATAATAAAAATGAAATTATTTTATTGTTTGACTGACGTTTGTTGGCAGAGATATTGGGGAAGAGCAGGGATACCCAAACCTGCAACTGAAATGCCACCCTTTTAAACATTCATACAGATAGGTAGAGTTTCAAAACATGGATTCATGCTGAACATCCTGGTTTTGTATCTTGGAGATACCTGTGTTGGCCAAGCTTATTTTCTGTTGAAATGGGGAAGATTGATCTTTCCATTGTTATATTCATCTTCATGGTACAATTTTAATTTTCTATGGTTAAAAAAAAATGGATTATTCCCATCACTTTCCAATGTTTTATAATTTGTAAACTGCCAAGTGTCTGGTGATAAGATATATAAAATTAACCGATTAGTTAATTACTAAGAGATATCTATTTTTTAAAGTCAATTTTGTCTTGCAATTTTCTTTTCTCACAGCAGTGGCATTTCTCCTCCTCACGGAAACTCCTAAATATCCTTTACAAAGAATACTAGATCTTTTTCTTACTCACTTGGCAATGTAAATGTGTTCTCCACTGTGGAACTGCACCACACCAGTGTCTTCTGGGTAGATGAAAGAAATTGCCTATAAAAATACCATTCAGTTGTTTGTTTTTTTCATTTCAAGAAGTAAATCAGCAGAGTCCAAGAGGTATTTCAATATTTGGAATTTTCCTGTATACTTCTCTTTAGTGCAGTGTTTTTTCAACCAGTGTGCCATGACACACTAGTGTGCCGTGAGACATGGTCAGGTGTGCTGTGGAGAAATTAAACATGGGTCCCCAAACTACGGCCCACATGCTGGATATGGCCCGTGGAGGCCATTTATCTGGCCCGCCGCCAGCTGCCTCCTTCTGAACATAAACATTCCCCCTCACAATCCCTCCAGCTATCCGTGACAGGGAAGAGTGGAGGCACAGGGAATGCTCACTGACCAATCACCTTCTAGGATTCATCCCAACCACTAGCGATGAACCAATAGGAGGCTGCCTCTCATCCACACACAGGAAGGTCCCCACCCGGGCTGCTGTGCACTTGTCATTGTATGGCTGCGGCGAGTAGTTGAAGCCGCTACTGCTCCCCATGGTCCCGATTTCTAATCCTGGTCAGGACTGGAGGTAAATATTGCCACCACTAGATGAAGCCTCAGTTGGTTATGTCTATCCTGGTGTGTATAGATATTTGACCTTTTTCTTTTTTATACAGTTTATACATGGTATGTTTGTGTGTATGTTTGCTTTTAATAATGGGGTTTTTAGTGTTTTTTAAATTATTAGATTTGTTTTTACATTGTCTTTATTATTGCTGTGAGCCGCCCCGAGTCTACGGAGAGGGGCGGCATACAAATCTAATAAATAAGTAAATAAGTAAGTAAGTAAGTAAGTAAGTAAGTAAGTAAGTAAGTAAGTAAGTAAGTAAGTAAGTAAGTAATAAATAAATAAATAAATAAGAGGTCCCCGCAGACTATATGTATAATATGTACTGTGTTAGAGTGTCATTTTGTGTCATTTTGGTTGGTGGTGTATCCCAGGATTTTGTAAATGTAAAAAATGTGTCGCAGCTCAAAAAAGATTGAAAATCACTGCTTTAGTGGACTACAATTTTAAAAACAACAACAAACAATGGAGAAGACGTTTGTGTGGCAAAGAAGGTGCTGAGAAGAAAATAAGTTGCTCAAAATGAATTTTCTGGTCTCTGGATCTATCTAAGGCAGTGATGGTGAACCGTTTTTTGCTTGAGTGCCAAAAGGGCTTGAATGTACACAATAGTATATACATGCGTGCCCATACTCATAATGAAATGTCCTCTCCCTGCACATGTGCATACAACGCCCCCCATGGTGTGTCTCCCCCCCCCCCCCCGTGCTTTTGCACAGGGCTCA